>NC_069510.1:110030164-110242664 GCF_027579735.1 Bombina bombina | reverse complement strand
GCTTTAAATTGTGACCTCTGGTTACAAACAATCTATTAATAGAGCTTCTGGAGTTTTGCTTTTTAGCCAATCACCTTATATCCAACAGAGCAGAATAACGCAAACACGCACATACAGTTAGTTTCAAAATAGACCGCTTTAATTTAGACTTATAATATTATTATATTATTATTATTATAATATTTCAAAATGTTGAAGGTCAGTTTTACAGCACTGGATTGGTGACACAGGAATTTGTCATTTAACCCTTTCACAGATGAAGGTGAAAATCCAGAAGTAACCATTTTATTGGCTGTGTGGTTTCATCAATGGCAAAAAAAATAAAAAATAAATCTATTTTTTACAACAGTTATTACCCATCAAACTGCAGTTCTTGATAGTTATATAAATCACCTAACCCTATATGATCTGCAAACAAATTCATTTCTGCACCCACTCCTGATTTATTTTTGGGTTCAGAGCATCATTCTATAGAAGGGTGCTGCATTTCCTCCCTGCTTTATCATTGGCTAAAAATGATGTCATTGCTCCCTTATCTAGGTAGGCTGTTATTGGTGGAGGTGCAGAGATGCTGCCGTCACTACAGCAACACCCAGTCATTCATATATATTGCTCCCTCGCCCATCCTCTTTAACCCTTAATGTGCCACAGTGTCCTTAAAACACACATCTTGCCAAAAATAAAAGCTGCCTATGACATGCACTTTATTGCACAGGCTCGGTGACATACAGGGACATCAATAAAATGCATAGCAGTTACTGGTGTTAGCTACATGTGGATTCCCGTTCCAAAGAACTTACAATCTCTCACCAATCACAATAAGATCCCAGGGAAGACTTTAGCCATCTTCTATAATATGTTTTAATTATTGAGCTACAAACACTAAATATTTTACCATGTATTTTTTTTCCTCAACAACAATGGGCTCAGTTTCTACCTTAATGTTCATAAATGTGTGTTTTACCAGATGTAGCAGTTGGACATTAAGGAGTTAATAGCATGGCTTGTGCAGCTTCTTACAGATGTGTGACATATCCACATATTCCGTGTTATCATGTAGCCTGTGTACGTGTACAGAGACACACGTGATAACACTGAACATGTGTGATTGCAGAACACATGTATATGTGTACCAGCATGCTGACTAGCCACACTCACTGTACCGGTCGCCACTGGCGACCACACCGGATGCGGCCATTCTTGTCTAGCTACAACACCCTGTGTATAATTCTGCAGGTAGATGCCAAGCAAATGTCACTTTTATCTTCCCTCCTGTGACATAAGAAGGAATCTCTGCATGTTAATAACTTCACTACTCACATGCATTACTTAGCTTGTGCACCACACTCTGCTTTTGTAGGTTTGCTGTATTATTGTTACTTTCCTTAAGACAGATTTTATACACTTATACACCTATGCCACAGAGGTTGTTAGTTTTTGAAAGGGTTAATCCTTGGAGATGAATGAGTTAAAGCTACACTACAGATGCACGTGACAGCAACCAGAGAGTTAACCATACCAGGCAGAGTGGGCACAAATAAAAGTCATGTCAGGTCTCCCTTACCTGCACCTGCATGAACGACCCCCGGTAGAAGCAGCATGCTGCGGCCGAAAGCGCACTCCATAAGCTGCACCTTTCTGTCATGGTGAAAAGGAATCCTCCATCCAATGTATAAAGGTAATTCCAAGACTGCCACCTTCCCCTGTGCTTGCTGCTCGCACTGTGCTATCTGCTGTGTCTGTGCTAAGCCTGCTCGCTGGTGCTGATGCTGAACTGCAGGCTGAGGTTTCAGGCATTACCTCATCCCTTGTCAAGAGCATCATGGGAGGAGCCCACTGGTACAATTCCCCCTCTTCCCTCCCCTCCTCCGCTCTCATCTCCCAGTTCCCTGCCTCCCCCTTTACTTGAGTTTAGTGCAGGGACGGAGGGTGTGTGATTCCCTTGTATGAATGAGGAGACCCTCTTATCTAGGGCTGGTGGGGGCAGGGAAGGGATATGAGGTCACTGGGATCACCTAGGTAAAGTGACAATAATTCTCAAACTAGGTGTTAATGTCACACAGCTCAGGATGCTTAGGGGAAATTATCCCAAACTACTTACACAGTATTGTCTGTCTATTTCTTAGATCTATCTATACTATCTATTTATCTATATATATCTGTACCTATCTATCTCTATCTATCAATCTATATATTTTTCTATCTGTTCATATCTATCTATCTCTCTATATCACCTATATCACTCCCTCTATCTATCTATATATATATATCTATCTAACAATCTATCTATCTGTATCTATATAGCTGTCTATATCTGTCTATCTATCTGTCTATATCTATCTATCTGTATGTATCTATCTCTCTAACTATCTGTCTGTCTGTCTATCTATCTGTACCTATCTATATCTATCTGTATATATTTCTAGCTATCTATATTGATCTATATCTGTCTGTATCTATCTATCTATCTATCTATCTATCGCTATCTGTCGGTCTGTTTATCTATCTATCTGTATCTAATATAAATATACTGTATATGTATGTATTTATATGTGTGTGTATATATATATATATATATATATATATATATATATATATATATATATATATATATATGTATGTATTTACATATATATATATATAGATAGATAGATAGATAGATAGATACACATATAAATACAGATATACATATGTATAGAAATATGTTATCCTGCACTGTTAGTACGAGCTGGCAGCAGTGACATTTTGAGTTCCAAACAAGGTTCCATTAAAGTCTATGGGGATTTAGAATGCAACTTCGTATTTATTATTTTAAACATAAAGTCGCGACCATGAAGGAACATCATTTTTACTTGCGATCTGTAATATGCGCAAAAAGGGGCAAGCACATTCAAATAGAATTTTAAGTGCCAAAAACGCGCTTGCGGAAGTGCAAATGTGTACCGCAATTGTAATCGTAAAATTGTAAAAAAACAACAACATTCTAGTGTAAAACTAAATTAATTTGTTACAGAACTTTTTTTATTAAATAAATGAACTATGGGTTTATATCAAGTAATCAGAATGTCTTGTGCATAGGGATTTCATGTGGTTTTAGAATTCAGACCCATTCCAAATCTATTGAAAACCTACTGTGCGAGAAAACTCCACCTATACCTTACATGGGGACAATTAGTCAATGCTTTTCAAATTGATTTGAAAACATTCTTGTTTTCACAGCCTTTTAAAGGATTGTTGGACTTTTTTTAAAATAGAACTACACTATAGACCTTGTTTCAATGGCATTTCTTTGTTGTTTGAAGAAAGAAGTCTGTGCACATGTTTAGTCTAAATATTTATTAAAGGGATAGAAAGGTCAGAATTGAAATGTGTGGGGGCATTTCAATTTTAAATATAAGCATTTTTACAATATACTTCTATTAGCAAAAATGCTTCTAGTAAACGTTATTAGTGTTATTCAGCGGCATACGCACATATGCTGTGAGGGCTGTGCACCAGTATTCAAAAACTACATTTTCTCATAGAGTCAGCAGTGGGTTGTATGACGCAAATTAAGTCTTCACAAGCACAATACGCACCACCGACATCTCTATGTGTGTATGCCGCTGAAAAACAGCAGTACATTTTGTTACAATGTTTTTTGCTTACTAAGTATATTATATAAATGCTTCTATTTAAAACTAAAAAGCCCCATGCACATTTAAATTTTGACCTTTCCATCTCTTTTTGTGGGCTTAAATATGTTCATTATAAAATGACTTACAATGATGTGAAATTATTAATTAATTGATATTAATGATGAAATTAAAAACTGCATAAAATACATAAGAAGTCATCTTCAATACTGAACAAATTGGTTGCACATTGTTGCATTAACTTAAAGGGACATAAAACAAGTTGGGATAGAGAATAATATAATATAATATAATATGTACTTTAATGACTTAACATGCAAATTTATATTGCAGCGCTTTGCCATTAACCCTTTCTTTTTAGTTTCTGAATTGTAAAGCTCTAACTCTCCACACACATTATCTTCTATGGCTGTATCTATATCTATTGTTGTTTTAGTAGAATGCAAAAGTGCATAGGGATTATCTGCTGGAGCAGGCCTAGAAGCTGTTAAAATACAATGCCTGTGTCTAAACACTGATAAGGGGGGTAGAGTTGGCTGCTCCAGGCAGCTTAGCTATGTAATTCATTTTGCTTATTTTTGAAAATGATTTTAAAATACTTGCCAGCAATTTTTAAACAATTTTTTTATGCAAACTATTTTTACTTAATTTTAGGCTATGCACAGATCTCAACCTGTTTTATGTCCCTTTAAGCAGCGTAGCTTTAGCCTCAGAGATAACCTACATGAGAATTCGCTTGTTTTTAATAGTTTTTCTTTATCAGGTGTTTAACTAGGTTTTGTTATCGGTCTTTAATACAACATAATTTTTTAATTCAAATGATGTCTCATGGAATGGAACAGCTGTGAAATTCATAACTGAATGTAACAGCAGCCTGTTGAGGACCAGTAGTGTTATTTCTATGCTACTGGCGGACTTATACCATGCTGTCATGAGATTGGTTGTGTGAGAGCAAGGGCGGTGGGCTGCAAGCGTTTTTTGCTTGTGCAATAATAAACACTTCCTGGCTAGTCCCAAATGAGGGTGGTTAGGCTGGGAACACTGTCTGCTAGCACATTACAATTGGAGCAGTAACTCCGCTAGAAGGTTTTTGCGTGCGACTGCGTTGGGTAGCGCTCCTATTACAAGTTGAAAGTAAAAAGTTTTCGTATGCACGCTATACCCAATGCAGACAAAAAGCAGAACTTCTAATATTATAATCGCCTAAACATATTCCCCCATAGACGTCAATGGAGCAAAAAAAGTGGGGGGAAAAAACCTACTTTTGTGCAAACCCGATCCCATATTCTCAAGTGCCATAACCAATATGAATATTTCACATTCCAATGTTCTTCAAATAGAAGAATATGTTCTATTTATCCAATATACATATTTCTACACATATCTGATGGTATTTTGGTACAATATATATATATATATATATATATATATATATATATATATATATATATATATATATATATATATATGGCTAGAGATCGTGGTAAGGGCTAGGGATTGTGGTTAGGGATGTTGTAAGAGCTAGAAATTGTGGGAAGGCTAGGGACCATGGTTAGGGATTGTGTAAGGATTAGGGATAATTGTTTAGGGTTATGGATTGTGTAAGGATTAGGGATCATAGTTAGGGATTGTGTAAGGATTAGGGATCATGGTTTAGTTTAGGGATTGTGTAAGGATTAGGGATCATGGTAAGGGATTGTGTAAGGATTAGGGATCATGGTTTGGGTTAGGGATTGTGTAAGGATTAGGGATCATGGTTTGGGTTAGGGATTGTGTAAGGATTAGGGATCATGGTTAGGGATTGTATAAGGATTAGGGATCATGGTTAGGGATTGTGTAAGGATTAGGGATCATGGTTTGGGATTGTGTAGGGATTATGGTTAGGGTTAAGGATTGTGTAAGGATTTGGGATCAGGCTTAGGGTTAGGAATTGTGTAAGGATTGGGGATCATGGTTTGGGCTAGGAATTGTATAAGGATTAGAGGTTAGGATTAGGGATTGTGTAAAGATTAGGGATTATGGTTTGTGATGATATAAGGATTAGGGATCATGGTTAGGGATTGTGTAGGGATTATGGTTAGGGTTAAAGATTGTGTAAGGATTTGGGATCAGGCTTAGGGTTAGGAATTGTGTAAGGATGCTTAGAGTTAGGGATCATGGTTTGGATTAGGAATTGTATAAGGATTAGGAGTTAGGGATTGTGTAAGGATTGAGGATTATGCTTTAGGTTAGGGATTGTATAAGGATTAGTGATCATGGTTAGGGATTGTGAAAATATTAGGGATCATGGTTTGGATTAGGGATTGTATAAGGATTAGGGATCATGGTTAGGGATTGTGTAAGGATTAGGGATCATGGTTAAGGTTAGGGATTGTGTAAGGATTAGTGATCATGCTTAGGGTTAGGGATCACGGTTTGGATTAGGAATTGTATAAAGATTAGGAGTTAGGGATTGTGTAAGGATTGAGGATTATGGTTTAGGTTAGGGATTGTATAAGGATTAGTGATCATGGTTAGGGATTGTGAAAAGATTAGGGATCATGGTTTGGATTAGGGATTGTATAAGGATTAGAGATCATGGTAAGGGATTGTGTAAGGATTAGGGATAATGGTTAGGGATTATGCAAGTATTAAGGATCATGGTTAGCAATTGTGTAAAGATTAGGGATCATGGTTTGGGTTAGGGATTGTGTAAAGATTAGGGATCATGGTTAGGGATTGTGTAAAGATTAGGGATTGTATAAGGATTAGGGATCATGGTTTGGTTTAGGGATTGTGTAATGATTACGTATCATGGGTTGGGTTAGGGATTGTGTAAGGATTAGGGATCATGATTAGGGATTGTGTAAGGATTATGGATCATGATTAGGGATTGTGTAAGGATTAGGGATCATGGTTTGGGTTAGGGATTGTGTAAGGATAAGGGATCATGGTAAGGGATTGTGTAAGGATTAGGGATCATGGTACAGGATTGTGTAAGGATTAGGGATCATGGTAAAGGATTGTGTAAGGATTATGGATCATGGCTAAAATTAGGGATTGTATAAAGATTAGTGATCATGGTTTGGGTTAGGGATTGTGTAAGGATTAGGGATCATTGTTAAGGTTAGGGTGTGTATAAGGATTAGTGATCATGGTTTGGGTTAGGGATTGTGTAAGGATTAGTGATCATGGTTTGGGTTAGGGATTGTGTAAGGATTAGGGATCATGGTTAAGGTTAGGGTGTGTATAAGGATTAGTGATCATGGTTTGGGATAGGGATTGTGTAAGGATTAGGGATCATGGTTAAGGTTAGGGTGTGTATAACGATTAGTGATTATGGTTTGGGTTAGGGATTGTGTAAGGATTAGGGATCATGGTTATGGATTGTGTAAAGATTAGGGATTATGTTTTGGGTTAGGGATTGTGTAAGGATTAGGGATCATGGTAAAGGTTAGGGATTGTATAAGGATTAGTAATCATGGCTTGGGTTAGGGATTATGTAAGGATTAGTAATCATGGTTATGAATTGTGTAAAGATTGGGGATTATGGTTTTTGGGTTAGGGATTGTGTAAGGATTAGGGATCATGGTAAAGGTTAGGGATTGTATAAGGATTAGTAATCATGGCTTGGGTTAGGGATTATGTAAGGATTAGTGATCATGGTTATGAATTGTGTAAAGATTGGGGATTATGGTTTTTGGGTTAGGGATTGTGTAAGGATTAGGGATCATGGTTAAGGTTAGGGATTGTATAAGGATTAGTGATCATGGTTTGGGTTAGGGATTATGTAAGGATTAGTGATCATGGTTATGGATTGTGTAAAGATTAGGGATTATGGTTTAGGTTAGAGATTGTGTAAGGATTAGGGATCATGGTTTGGGTTAGGGATTGTGTAAGGATAAGGGATCATGGTAAGGGATTGTGTAAGGATTAGGGATCATGGTTTGTGTTAGGGATTGTGTAAGGATAAGGGATCATGGTAAGGGATTGTGTAAAGATTAGGGATTATGGTTTGGGTTAGAGATTGTGTAAGGATTAGGGATCATGGTTAAGGTTAGGGATTGTATAAGGATTAGTGATCATGGCTTAGGTTAGGGATTGTGTTAGGATCAGGCACCTTGGTTAAGGTTAGGGACTGTAGTTAGGGTTAATGATCATGGTTAATAATGGGATTGTAGTTAGATTTAGGAACAATGGTGAGCGTTAGGGACTGTGTTAAGGGTTAGGGATTGGGGCAGGTTTAAAACAGATTTAGAACTATAGTTAAGTTATAGTGCACAAATTCTTGCATGTAATCACGTGTAAAAACCCTGCAAAGGGTTAAATATATATTTTAATTCAAAAATTGCATGATTTACTTCATTAAAACGATCTATTTAACTGTTTTATAAATAAATTTACACCTGAGAGCCACAAGAATTGTAGCTACTGAGGAGGGCGGTGAGCCAATCGGGAGCGGCATTTACTGCATCACTCCACTAATCACCAACCATGTCCTGCTAAGTAGCTCTAATACTTGTGGCTTTTACACTGGACTTTACCTATGTGTTTAGTCCCTTTTCATGAGGTTAAATGCACAGATTTCCAGTGTTCGATTATTCGACTGCTGTAAAGTGTTAGATTCTTTATTTAGTGAATATTCGGCTGCTGTAAAGTATAAGATTATTCAGATGGTGTTAAGCATTAGATTATTCAGATGGTGTAAAGCATTAGATTATTCAGATGGTGTAAAGCATTAGATTATTCAGATGATGTAAAGCAGATTATTCAGATGATGTAAAGCATTAGATTATTCAGATGGTGTTAAGCATTAGATTATTCAGATGGTGTTAAGCATTAGAGTATTCAGATGGTGTTAAGCATTAGATTATTCAGATGGTGTTAAGCATTAGATTATTCAGATGATGTAAAGCATTAGATTATTCAGATGGTGTAAAGCATTAGATTATTCAGATGATGTAAAGCATTAGATTATTCAGATGGTGTAAAGCATTAGATTATTCAGATGGTGTTAAGCATTAGATTATTCAGATGGTGCAAAACATTAGATTATTCAGATGGTGTAAAGCATTAGATTATTCAGATGGTGTAAAGTATAAGATTATTCAGATGGTGTAAAGTATTATATTATTCAGATGGTGTAAAGCATTAGATTATTCAGATGGTGTAAAGTATAAGATTATTCAGATGGTGTAATGCATTAGATTATTCAGATGGTGTAAAGTATAAGATTATTCAGATGGTGTAAAGCATTAGATTATTCAGATGATGTAAAGCATTAGATTATTCAGATGGTGTAAAGCATTAGATTATTCAGATGGTGTTAAGCATTAGATTATTCAGATGGTGCAAAACATTAGATTATTCAGATGGTGTAAAGCATTAGATTATTCAGATGGTGTAAAGTATAAGATTATTCAGATGGTGTAAAGTATTATATTATTCAGATGGTGTAAAGCATTAGATTATTCAGATGGTGTAAAGTATAAGATTATTCAGATGGTGTAATGCATTAGATTATTCAGATGGTGTAAAGTATAAGATTATTCAGATGGTGTAAAGCATTAGATTATTCAGATGGTGTAAAGCATTAGATTATTCAGATGGTGTAAAGCATTAGATTATTCAGATGGTGTAAAGTATAAGATTATTTAGATGTTGTTAAGCATTAGATTATTTAGATGGTGTAATGCATTAGATTATTCAGATGGTGTAAAGCATTAGATTATTCAGATGGTGTAAACTATAAGATTATTTAGATGTTGTTAAGCATTAGATTATTTAGATGGTGTAATGCATTAGATTATTCAGATGGTGTAAAGCATTAGATTATTCAGATGGTGTAAACTATAAGATTATTTAGATGTTGTTAAGCATTAGATTATTCAGATGGTGTTAAGCATTAGATTATTCAGATGGTGTTAAGGGGACATTAAACACTAAATAAATGCTAGATAGAATGATGCATTCAAAGGAAAGATTAATCTAAGAATAACACGTAGATGTATTTTTAAAGTTTTATTGGACGTTTAAATATTGAGAAAATAAGTGTAAACTATGGGAGCTGCCATGTTGTAACTTAGGTTACTTTATCTGCTGTGGACAATTAGGGACAGTTATAAATAGGTCACTAGAGTGTGCAACCAATGGCTGTGTGGAATATAACAGTGTTCTGCACTACCATTTCTAACAGGAATTGAAAATCTTACAATTTCAGAATGGAATTACAGGAAGAGGGGACAAAATAAATAATAAAAGTATATTGTAGAGTCTCTTTCATATATACAATTTATAATTTTATATAATTATCTCAAAGTGTTTAAT
Source organism: Bombina bombina (assembly GCF_027579735.1). NCBI lineage: Eukaryota > Metazoa > Chordata > Amphibia > Anura > Bombinatoridae > Bombina > Bombina bombina. The sequence continues at coordinate 110,232,723 of NC_069510.1, read as the reverse complement.
GTCCCTTTAAGTATTAGATTATTCAGATGGTGTTAAGTATTAGATTATTCAGATGGTGTAAAGTATTAGATTATTCAAATGGTGTAAAGCATTAGATTATTTAGATGGTGTAAAGTATTAGATTATTCAGATGGAAAATCTAATACTTTACACCATCTGAATAATCTAATACTTTACACCATCTAAATAATCTAATGCTTTACACCATTTGAATAATCTAATATTTTACACCATCTGAATAATCTAATACTTTACACCATCTGAATAATCTAATGCTTTACACCATCTGAATAATCTAATACTTTACACCAACCGAATAATCTAATGCTTAACACCATCTGAATAATCTAATTCTTAACACCATCTGAATAATCTAATGCTTTACACCATCTGAATAATCTAATACTTTACACCAACCGAATAATCTAATACTTTACACCAGCCGACTAATCTATTACTTTACACCGTCTGAATAATCTAAAGTTTTACACCATCCAAATAATCTATTATTTTACACCATTTGAACAATCTAAAATTATTCGCCTGGTGTAAAATATTAGATTATTCAGATGGTGTTAAACATTAGATTATTATTTATATGGTGTAAAGCATTAGATTATTCAAATGGTGTAAAGTATTAGATTATTCAAATGGTGTAAAGCATTAGATTATTTAGATGGTGTGAAGCATTAGATTATTCAAATGGTGTAAAGCATAGATTGTTTAGTTGGTGTTAAGAGTTAGATTATTCAAATGGTGTAAAGTGTAGGAGTTTCAGTTTTTAAATGCTTCCTCATTCTGATTTATAGCCGCACAAAAATTGCATCAAGTGTTAAAGTAATGGTAAATCTGAGGATTTAACATACGCTAGGATTTACCATCACTAACAATAAAGTCGTGTTTAAGTGATCAGATAATTTAAAAAGGTGCTAAACTCACCCTAAATGAGCTGCTGTACATAGCTAAACTCAACAGCTCCGGCCGCCCACGGCACATCGCTCTCCTTCAATGAGGTGACATTTGCACCTCTAAACCAATAGCAGTGCATGTCAGCTGACAGTGTTCTGTATGCACGCACGGCTATTGGTTTAGATAGAGGTGCAAGAGTCACCTCATTGGTAGAAGAGCGATCTGCTGTATGCGGCCAGAGCCGCTGAGTTTAGTGATGTGCGACGGCTCATTCAGGGTGAGTTTAGCACCTTTTTTTTAAATATCTGATCACTTTAAGCATAACCCTATACCCATTTCATCCAGCAATTTGGTAATGTTGAGAGAAAATTTAACGTTTCAGAGCATGTTGGTTAGACTTGTTAACCATCATTGGTTTCATGCTTACAACCTTCACCTGTGTATAGTCCCTAACAATAGGGAAAAAAATAAAAAATAAATTCAAGAAAAAGCCCTGTAAGAGGGAGAAACGCGTTGATGATAGAGCCACAGCTCTCCTATGCTACATTTTATTTTGGATTACTCTCAAGAAGAATATTGAGATTGTGCTGAGACAGAGACTGTCCCTGATACGGCTTGGACATTGAAATACAGAGCCTAAACCAGCCAAAAAAATCCGGAACTCATTGAAACAAGTTCAAGGCTTTCATAAGGCTGCTGCAAGGCATCTACAACGAGACAACATTGTCAGTTTATCCTGCGTGCACAATTGTACTAAGAGCGGATACTTCACTTTTGTTTTCTTCTGCAATATAGCGGCCGCTATCTCCTGCAATAGAACGGTCCTGACCAATAGGACCCCAGCTTGGAGACAGCGCCCACGTTCTGTGACGTCACCAGCCACACACGCGCCTTCACGGAGGTGTAAGTTTGAAAGCCGTTTGAACCAAAGACAGCACTTGGAAGGAAGGTAATACGTATTTAGTCCTACCAGGAATCTGGATTTAGTTCTTAGAGACTCTTTTTTGGGGGCCCCTGTTTATTTCTCCAGAATTACATCAGACTTTATTCCCCTATGGTGGCAACAATATTATCGTTTTCATTTTAGCAATTTATGTCGGAGACGTCCGATTTTTACACAGTATCCTGATTTTTGTTGTTTTTATGCACCTCCCATTATGGAACCTAGGTTACACCGCAGGTATCTGAAGGAGAGTTACTGCGCACGTGCAAATAGGTCAGCACTGTAATGTAGTGAACGCCAGGGGGAAGATTTGTTAAGCAATGGATGCTGCAATCTACTCCCGTAAGACCGCTGAACCTTAACTTCTCCGCCACCTCTGAAGTGGCAGACTGCAATCATCCCGATCAGATACGATCATGGTGATTGACAACCCCTGCTAGTGGCCGATTGGCCGCGAATGTGCAGGGGGCGGCATTGCACAAGCATTTCACCAGAAATGCTTGTGCAATGTTAAATGCCGACAGCAAAGCGGATCATGTCCATCCGACATTTAATACATCTACCCCTTTATCTCAACATGGCGGCACTCTTGACTATGCTTATAAAATGTGTTGAGTATTTAATTTCCCTTTAATTATTTATATTATTTATTGAATGTATGCATATTTTACATGTTTTAAACGAGTTCCGCATTTTGAAATACCAGTTGTAAAGGGCATTACCGACTGTATATAATGCAAAAGCAATTAGCGACTTTATTGTAAATTATGCACAATCTATCATTTGTTATATCCTATAGACTTGAATGCTGAAAGGAGCCTTCCACCGCCATAGTCTGAAGAGCGCAAAGCAAAACTCTGCCAGCTCTATAAACTGCTGGATGGCTTTATTTTAACAGCTAGCGGCTCTAACGGTAAGTCATTTGTAAAATCCATTCCGTAGCTGCAGCGCATTACCTCAACTGCACACAGGGCTTAAACACAGGGGGGATCTGAAAGTCTTAAATAGAGCATGTATTGTAAGAGGCTTTCCAATTTATTTCTGTCACCAATTTTGCTTCCTTCTCTTGGTATTCTTTGTTGAAAAGTCAGATCCAGAGCAGCTGGGTAGCGCTTGCTGATTGGTGGCTACATTTAGACACCAATCAGCAAGCGCTACCCAGATGCTGAACCAAAAATGAGCCGGCTCCTATGCTTACATTCTTGCTTTTTCAAATAAAAGATAGAAAGAGAACGAAGAAAAATTGATAATCGAAGTAAATTAGAAAGTTGCTTAAAATTTCTGCTCTATCTGAATCGTGAAAGTTTAATGTTGACTAGACTATCCCTTTAATGTTAACTTTTGTGTCCCTTTAATGGCTGCTGATGAGCCTTTTTCTGTGTTTGTGTTGATGCAACCACAATCAGCTATTGTTACTGTTTTCCGGCAGTACTTTTTTTATTATAGGTTTTGCAAAAAAATGGTCCTGCTTTACTGATCACAATCCAAGTTCTTGATAATTATCGACACATTAACGGGATCATTTGTAACTTATTTCACAGCTAAAATGATTTAATAAACCCCCAGACAACGGCTTATTAACAAGAACCCAAAGCTCACATTGATTTTGTGCATTTGCAAAACAAACTGATAATACCGGCTGAAATTGTTATCTAACAAAAAGAAGAAAAAGATTTTAATCAACCCCATAATGCTATAACACGTCAAGGCGTGATTTTATTGCAGTGTCCCTTAAACCTATTAGAAAGAGCTCCAACAGATTGTAATGGTCCTACAATGGCCATGGTGACATCACTGCCGAAACCCTAGGGTGGCATTGCTAACAATAACTAATTATATGATAAAGTTATTTATCCATATGCTGCAATTCTTGTCAATAATGCAAAAAATACAGTATAAAAGAAAAACCGATGGAGGATCTAAAAACACCAAACACCTAAAGTAATATTAGCATTTCCTACAAGTGGTAGCTTTATGGCACATGGCTAAATGGTCAAGTGCAGATACACGGGCGCCGACACCTACTGACACTTAGGGGGTCAGTTTATCAAGCTTCATAACCTGACCGCCTGCTCCGAGGCGGCGGACTGAAATCGACACGATCGAATACGATTGGGTTGATTGTCACCCCCTGCTAGCGGCCGATTGGCTGCGAATCTGTAGGGGGTAGCATTGCACCAGCAGTTCACAAGAACTGCTGGTGCAATGATAAATGCCGACAGCGTGTGCTGTCGGCATTTATTGATGTGCGGCGGACATGATACGCTACATCGTATCATGTCCGTCCGCACTATAATAAATAGACCCCTTATACTATTGAAATACTGATGCCAAAACAGCACAGTTAAAAATGGCGCATTACAAATGTCAATAGCGTTGCTGAAATATTGTGTAAGCATAATGCCACAGAACAAGCAGAGCCTTAGCAACATTCTGGCTACCAGAGAGCAGCACAAGATATTGTAGACCTCTCTGACAATGAGGGGTTAATGGCAGCATGAAACGGTTACCACAATAACTGCCCTGGGTAGATAGAACGCCTCCCTAGCTAGGAAGTAATAGAGAAGTTTATGTGCCTGCAGGGACATAGGCCAGTTGCCTGCACATGCTGCATTTAAAGCCCGGCACTGCAAGTCAGCAGGGCGGTCACACAAACAGGAAGTAAAAGCAGATCAAATCTTACCTTGACGTAGTCGTACCCCGGATCCTGGCTGTTACAGGCGCTGGAAGAGAACGAGAGGCAGAGTTACAAATCAGACCACACCGCTCACACTTACTGATTCATCTGATCATATTAAAGCACAACTGCACATGTCCTAGATCAGTGTTTTTCAACCAGTGTGCCGTGGCACACTAGTGTGCCGTGAGAGATCCTCAGGTGTGCCACAGCAGACTGACAACAGTGTGACATATTTTTTAAACTTTGCTTGTTTTTTACTCCCAGTGCAGGGGTAGTTTGTAGGAGGCATGGCATAACAGCACAATACATACAGTATGTGTGTGTTTGTGTGTATGTGTATATATATATATATATGCTGTATTAGGCTACAATGTGTGATTTCTTTTTTAAATTTTGGGATGGTGGTGTGCCACAGGATTTTTTAATGTAAAAAAGTGTGCCACGGCAAAAAAAAAAAAAAAAGGTTAAAAATCACTGTCCTAGATCACAGCCGTAATGTGTCATTATGTACTGTCTGTGCACTGAAGTCATACACAGATACAAAGATGCTGATGGCGGATAAAGAACCACACTGGCTATCAGCTCTGTTCATATTTTCTTAAAGGAATATTAAAAACAAAATAACTGTATAAACAACAAATGCATAAAAAGAATATGTAATAACATAGGGTCGATTTATCATGCCTCGTATGAAACAGGAGTTAAACAGCAGCGGTCTAAAGACCGCTGCTCCTTAACTCGTCCCCCACCTCTGAGCCGGCGGACAGCAATCAGCCTGATTGGATATGATCAGGATGATTGACACCACCTGCTAGCGGCTGATTGGCCGCAAATTTGCGGCATTGCATAAACATTTCACAAGAAATGCTTGTGTAATGATAAATGCAGACAGCGTATGCTGTCGGCATTTATCAATGTGCAGCGGACATGATACGCTTCATCGTATCATGTCCGCTCGCACTTTAATAAATCTCCCACTTAGTGTCTATAAAATAATGGGAGCTGCCATGTTGTAACTTAGGTTACCTTCTCTGTTGTGGCCAATTAGGGACAGTTATAAATAGGTCACTAGAGTGTGCAGCCAATGGCTCTGTGGAATATAACAGTGTTCTAATCACAATTACATTAAAACATTAACACCATTTTAGCTTTCAATGGACATTTTACTGTCTGGCATGCATATAAAAGAGCAACATTTACTCTGGTTTGCTTGAAAAAGAAATTGAGTTTTCCAAAAACAAAATTTAAAAAAATCCAAGCACCTGAAATACATTTTGCAGAGCTGACTACAGTGTCTCCTTATTGTGCAGAGGGTCAGTCCCAGATTAAATAAATCCAAAACTGTTGCACCCAGATTATATACGGGGGAAATAGAAGATTTATCAAACCACTTGAAACTTGTAACTAATATAAACAAATGATCTTCCTACAGCACTAGTAATGTGTGAGCATTATACATAACTACTAATGTTCCAATGATGAAACCAGTGAGTGACACCATCATAACATTTACTATTGAGATGTCTTGAAAACAGTGTGCGCCGTTGAAATGTTAGAAGCCTCACTTGAATGATGTGAAAATATCACAGGGTCAGAATGTCACAGTTTTCTTAACCCTTTGTCTGCCAGAGAGTGCTGAAATGCATTGCACCTCTGATGAGATATGAACGGAAATGTCAGCTAGTTTGATGCATTTCAGTTTGTGAAACGGTTCTTATCAGGAAGGCCACTCCAGTGGCAAAACCACAGGTTGGTGTTGCCCAGTGGGAGGGCAAACTCACATTAACCCTTTTGTTCCCAAAGAGACCTGGAACATAATGTGAACCCATATTCCAAATCATAAAGCAAAAATCATTTACCATTTGTGCTGTGGAATGTCTTTCACCTGCTATGCTGATCTCACACTCATATAAAGGTAACTCCTGGCCTGTGTGCAATATGATAGTCACTACAGAGTCACAGACAGCTGGATGGAATAAAATTAGTTAAAGTGTAAACTAGACATGACACTTAGGAGAGAGGGGCATTTGCAAGGGCCAAAGACAGTGCTTTTATATAAAGCATCAGAACAAGAGGTCATGATCTCACGTCAGAGGGTGGTAGGTTCAGGACTAGTCTGTAGAAGTACTTCTTAACAGAATGGGTGGTTGTTTCATGGGACAGACATCCAATAGAGGCGGTAAAGAATAATACCAAATGATGGGGGAATGGTACTGGATTTAGCTTAGATTATTAACTATCAGCGGCCGTTATCAATACCTCAGTACCATATTTTGAATGCACAAAAACAAAATATGACTAGTTGTAGCTATTTTTTTTTTAAATACATTTTTTATTAATGAAATATAATCGAGACTTACATGAAAAAGAAAAGAAATTGAGATTGTTTCTCATTCGTTAGTTGTAGCTAGTTTTAATATAAATGATTTTTATTTATAGCTATCCATATTTAAAATAAAGCCATCTTTATTTAATTTTTAAATAAGGATTTTTTTCTGATACAGTATATGCATATTAAAGGGACATGCCACCCACATTTTTTCTTTTATGATTTAGAAAGAGAATGCAATTTTAAACATCTTTCTAATTTACTTATATTATCTAATTTGTTTTATTCTCTTGATATTCTTTGATGAAAAGCATATCTAGATATGCTCACTAGCTGCTGATTGGTTGCTGCACATAGAAGCCTCGTGTGATTGGCTCACCATGTGCATTGCTTTTTCTTCAACTAAGGATATTTAAAAAATGAAGCAAAATAAATAATGGAAGTAAATTGTAATGTTGTTTAAATTTCTATTCTCTATCTGAATCATGAAAGAAAGATTTTGGGTTTAGTGGCCCTTTAACAAGAATGCTTCTAGTACACGTTATTACTATTTTGCGGATACCTTTACTGTGCATGGAGCATACACACATATGCTTCATGCACCTGCATTCAAACAATGTGCCTGCTTAGAGATTAGACAGGCTATGGGGCCGATTTATCAACCCTCTGTCCGACATGATCCGATCAGCGGATCATGCCCGACAGACATCGCTGAATGCGGAGAGCAATACGCTCTCCGCATTCAACATTGCACCAGCAGTTCTTGTGAACTGCTGGTGCGAAGCCACCCCCTGCAGATTCGCGGCCAATCAGCCAATCGATTGGGTTGATTTCCCGCAATGTCTGTCCGCTACCTCAGAGCAGACAGACAGGTCTTTAGACCGCTGCTTCATAAGCTTGATAAATAGGCCTCCATCTTAAAGGGACACTAAACACAATTTTTTTCTTTCATGCGTCAGGTAAAGAATACAATTTATAGGCCCCTTTTACTCATGACACATGAGGCTGCTCCTAATGGCTGTGTAACACATATTTATTGCTCCAACAGAGCTGCAAGGAATAAAACTCACACGCGCACACCGACCATCAGGTACATAGTAGAAATTATTGCCTCACAGAACAGCGGGTGGTGGGCTAGACTACTGTACTCAAAGAAATGTCCAAATCTCCAGCAAATTAAACAGACCTTTATTTGCAAATATATGGAGGGTCCAACAACAAATCAGGAACATTTCGGGTTCAACACTTTGGGGTAGATTTACTAAAGCGAATCGTGTCCACTTCTTACCTTCCATTTCAACAATGGGACTTGAAGTAGCATTCGCTGCCTCATAAATGAAGCCCTAACCCTTAATCATGCTATACTGTCACAAAATGTGTGAGAGTCAAACAAAACCTGGGACATATGGATTCAACCCCCCCCCCCCCCAAAAAAAAACCAAAACAAAAAAAAACAACTAATTTTGTAATTTTTTTCTCTTTGGATAGTGATGTACAAGATGCACAAAGGCAGCTGCATATATTGTATAAGCCCCTGCAGCAGGTTTAGGGAGCTGCAGGGAGGTGTGCTGCTGGTTTAGCTGAGTGGTTATGAGCTTAGCAGAAGTTATTTTGGAGTCATGGGAATCTCATTACTTTTGCAACTCTATAAAAGGTTCATGGCTGAATTAGGTCTCCTTGTAATTCTTGGGAATTCCCGTCTACAGAACCTTCTGTGGCATTTCACATAGATTTGAAGTATGTAGTTATTATGGTCTGTTAGAAATCCCTACAATACCTCACTGGCAGAAGAATTTCGGAACTAGTAGGACACCATTATTCCAACCAAGCCATCTGAAAACAACACTTTTCAAGCAGCTATTTGTGGGGGTTTTGTACTTTTTATAGTCAAGTGTTGACCTCTTAAAGGGACATAATACACATATGCTAAATCACTTGAAACTGATGCAGTATAACTGTAAAAAGCTGACAGGAAAATATCACCTGAGCATCTTTATGTAAAAAAGGAAGATATTTTACCTCACAATCTCCTCAGCTCAGCAGAGTAAGTTCTGCCAGCTGCAGGTAAAAAAAAATAAAAAATGAAGAAAGGAACAGCAGCCAATCAGCATCAGCAGTGCTGAGGTCATGAACTCTTACTGTGATCTCATGAGATTTGACTTAACTCTCATGAGATTTCATGATACACTTCCTTAAACTGAATAGGGAAATAACATGAGTGTGCACGAAAGCTCACTCCCTTAGCTGTCCCGGGACAGACATACTGATTTGCTGCTTAGAAGTCCTTTACAATGGGATGTGGCTACTGAGGAACTTTTGAGGTAAAATATCTTTCTTTTTTACATAGAGACGTTCAGGTGATAGTTTCTAGTCAGCTTTTTACAGCTATGCTGCATCGCTTTCAAGTGTTTCAACATTTGGGCATCATGGCCCTTTAAAAAAACTTTTTTTTATTTCTTTATGTTGACGTTTTGCACAGGCTCAGTTCATGTGTTAATAAATATGATTTAAAAAAAAATAAAAATAATTTCATAAAAAGTCAAGCAGGGAATTCCTGATTAGCAAGTCAGCAGGTGGAAGGAGGGCTTTGAAAACCCATATTTCAACCCCCAGACCACTTACAGCCAGCATTTGAAAGGGGGGGGGGGGGTCTACCAATGAAAGTAACCGCTAATAAAACAGCAATGATTTGAAGCAGCACTTAAATAGCTGTTTACCCTGATGGGCCCCATCTCCCCCCTTTATGTGCTAGAGGGACAAGTGACCCCTCATTACAAAGGGCAGACTCCACTCTTGAGCCACCCACCTCTCATGGGAAATAGCAATTTAAAGGGAGAGTAAAGTCAAAATTAAACTTTCACAGTTCAGACAAAAGCATGAAGTTTTAATGAACTTTCTAATTTACTTTTATTACCTAATTTGCCTGTCATTGGCTCACCTGATATGTCAGCTAGCTCCCAGTAGTGCATTTAATGTGACTGGTCACACACCCCAGTACTTTTTAGGTGATCACCATGGTGAGACATGAAGCAGCAATAAGACCATGCATTACAATATTAGATTATTGCACTGCTGCTTTTCTATAACAATGTGTTTAAACTCTGTAAAGGGATTAAACACATAGTTAAAGGGATTGTTTATTCAAAGTTAAAATTTCATCTAAATATCTAAATGTAGCCACCAATAAGCAAGCGCTACCCAGGGTGCTGAACCAAAAATGGTCCGGCTCCCAAGTTTACATTCCTGCTTTTTCAGATAAAGATACTTAGAGAACAAAGAAAAATTGAGCTGCTGGTGCAATGCTGAATACGGCGAGCGTATTGCTCGTCGTATTCAGCGAGGTCTGGTGGACCTGATCCGCAGTGTCGGATCAGGTCCGCCAGACCTTAATAACTAGAGGCCTATATATTTATTGCTGCTGAGAATTCCTGTAAATATCCCGTAAATACCCACTGAAAAGCACGTGATATTCCTGATTAGCCTGCGTTTAAAGGGACATTCAATTCCTGCATTCTTGCAATAAATTAACATACTAGGTGGATGTGAATATTTTTGAAAGCATTAACACTTGATTTGTTTGCAATTGTTTTTCAATACTCATCTACCAATTGCCTTATTTGGAGGAGCCAATCAGGGGTTATTATTGGAGTAGGTAGGGCTAGCCATGGTTATTGTATTAGCTTATTGCTTCTGCTGAGGTCAGTAAAGAACAAGTATGCTGCAGAGAGAGTCTAGTGATGTCTGCAGTGTGCACTTCCACTTCTCAGAACTGGTAAACTCATCATTTTGAGAATTAAATTAAAGGAGAAATGGATAAAATAAATATTGACAATATAGGGCTAAATTACAAGTAGCGAACAAGCAATCTTGAAATATCAAGCCCGATATAACTTGCGTTTATATTAAAAGTTGAAAATAAACACGAGCGCAAACTAAATTTGCATTCATCGGGTTAGCGAGACTGAAGACCTCACATAAAGAGTTAGGGCTAAATAAAAAGTTGCAATAAATACATTAAAATAAAGTGTTACACTCATACGTACACTATCTAATAAAAATTATTATTATATGTATAAAAAAATAACTAAGGGTTAAAAGGTGTATGGTATATAATAAGGTATTTGAATGGAAAGGGCTATACTGGATATATGCATACATATACGTGTCTAAATATGTGTATGCATGTATATATACATATGTATATATGTGTATTTATGTTTATATGTGTATATACATACTTAAATACACATGTATACACATATGTATATATACTTTGGAGCCCTTTCCACTCAAATACCCGAAAACATACAAAATAATCTTTATTCAATTTTAATATTTAATACTCTGTTTTACTGTGTATTTACTGTACATATTTCACATTCCAATGTCCTTCACATAGGGGAAAGGTAGTTATTTTTAAATAGATATCCCTATATACTGTATATACCTATATATATATATATATATATATATATATATATATATATATATATATATATATATATAAATAAATTTTCTTCTACGTGAGAACATTGGAATGTAAAATATTCAAATTTACCTTTGGGTTAGCGCAGTTAGTCTAACTTGGTGTCAGATTAGCGCTCAAACAATAAGTGATAGGTTTTTCAGTTTGCGCTGTCCATTGAAGATTATGGGGAGAAGAAGTTCGATATCCGTAGTCCTTAAAGGGACAGTCTTCACCAGAATTTGTATTATTTAAAAAGATAGATAATCCCTTTATTACCCATTCACCAGTTTTGCATAACCAACACAGTTAATATATGTTTTACCTCTGTGATTACCTTGTATCTAAGCCTCTGCAGACTGCCCCCTATCTTAGTGCTTTTGACAGACTTGCAGTTTAGCCAACCAGTGCAGACTCCTAAATAACTCCATGGGAGTGAGCACAATGCTATCTATATGACACACATGAACTAGTACTGTCTAACTGTGAAAACTTTCAAAATACTCTGAGCAAGTTTTTCAATAGTTTAGAAATCAGTTTGAGCCTTCCTAGGTTTAGCTTTTAAAAATACCACCAAGGGAACAAAGCAAATTTGATGATAAAAGTAAATAGGAAAGTTGTTTAAAATGGCATGCCCTGTCCGAATCATGAAAGTTTAATTTTAACTAGACTGTACCTTTAAGTTAGCGTGTGTCGGCTTTCGCACACAAGCAAACAATTTACTTTCAACTTATTAAACATGCATGGGTTAAAAGCTTACTTCTAGCGTTGTTTGCATGCAAGCGAAAACGCTAAATAGCGCAGTACTTGTAATCCGTCCCAATATATTGTTATACTTTGCATAATTAAACATTTACATTACAAGTGTTTCATGACTCTAACTAGATTTTGCTGTTATTTGGTTTACTAATGTAATTTTTCGAATTCAGGCTTATCTAATAAATAGGAGGGGGGTAAAATACAAGTTGCTATACAATATGTTTGCACAGCAATTATGATATATTACAATAGAGATTTGCAAATAAATCTACATCCGTCAGTCTTATTGACCTTGATCCGAAGAATAAAATTCTATATGAATGAACTCATCGACATAACGCCATCTATTCACTCGCGCAGGAAACCTAGCACCTTTGTCTGCTCCACACTTATTTAGCTCTATGTACCCTTCTAGGGAAACACCAGAGAACACTGTGTTCCCGTCAATACTTCCCAGTAAGGGTGAATCATGAATGGGTTGAGACAGGTCAAGGGTCAGGGTGTGACGAGTCCCGGCCAAAGCCACAAGTCAGGAAACAGAGAGTTGTATCCCTAATTGTAGACAATGCAAGGCTTCCTCTGTGCCTTCCCTGCATCCTTTATTGCAAGAAAAGGAAAGACGTGCGCACACACACGCCAAGCACACACGCCTAGTAACGGCCAATGTCACAGCCCCAATTCAAAAACAAATATACCAAAATCAAGTTCACAAACATACAAAAAAAGTTCTACGTTAAAGGGACGTAAGCACCTTGAAATGTTTATATGCTGGGTGGAGTTTGTAATACTCTTAGCTCAGGGGTCAATCAGTCTAGTGGGCCTATCTATCAACCTCCGAAAGGAGCTTGACGGCTCGTGTTTCTGGCGAGTCTTCAGACTCCCCAGAAACAGCAGTTATGAAGCAGCGATCACAAAGACCGCTGCTCCATAACCCTGTCCGCCTGCTCTGAGCAGGCGGACAGGAATCGCAACAATTCAACCCGATCGAGTACGATCGGGTTGATTGACACCCCCTGCTGGCGGCCCATTGGCTGCGAGTCTGCAGGGGGCGGCGTTGCACCAGCAGCTCTTGTGAGCTGTTGGTGCAATGTTAAATGCGGAGAGCGTATTGCTCTCCGCATGCACTGTCGGATCAGGTCCGCAAGACGATTCTTAAATATGCCTCTAGGACTGTGTGTTTAACCCTTGCAAAAGTTGCACCTCTGGAACAACCTAATTCTACTCTAAATGAGAATATGGCGACTGATTGGAGCATACATATGTATGTCTGTTTCTCTTTGGCTCATCAGCTATATCCTCACCTGGAGCGGCACAGGAGCATAAAACAACTTAAGCTTTTTATATAAAAGGTTTAGTTATCCATAATGAAACTACTTTGCAATATATTTTCACTTTTTATTTTTGCCCACTTGCCATGTAAGTTAGCTCTGAATATTGAGGCTTTTCTAATTCTCAGAACTTGAAGAAACATTACGATTTGGCTGATATTCTATAACACTACAGCAGCGTCTTGTAATTACAAGCGGCTAGATTATGAGTTTTGCGTTAGGCTGAAAAAGCAGCGTTAACAGGTCCTAACGCTGCTTTTTCACTACTGCTGGTATTACGAGTCTTGCAGGTTTAGGGGCACCATACACTTTTTTGGCCTTACCGCAAAACGACTTACGTAAACTTTGTAAAGTCTTTTTTCTATTGGACTTCCATAGCGCCGTTATTACGATTCTGTCCTGGGAGGCCAAAAAGTGAGTGGTACACCCTACCCCGTCAAGAGTCCTAACGCATTTAAAAGTCAGTATTTAAGAGTTTTATGGTACAACGCCGTAACATAAAACTCATAACTAAAGTGCTAAAAAGTAACACCCATAAACTACCTATTAACCCCTAAACCGAGGCCCTCCCACATCGCAAATACTAAAATAAAATTTTTAACCCCTAATCTGCCGCTCCAGACATCGCTGCAATTATAATAAACATATTAACCCCTAAACCGCAGCACTCCCGCCTCGCAAACATTAGTTAAATATTATTAACCCCTAATCTGCCGTCCCTAACATCGCCGCCACCTACCTACATTTATTAACCCCTAATCTGCCGCCCCCAACGTCGCCGCCACTATACTAAATGTATTAACCCCTAAACCTAAATCTAACCCTAACCCCCCCTAACTTAAATATAATTTAAATAGATCTAAATTTAAATTAATATTATTACCTAAGTAATTCCTATTTAAAACTAAATACTTACCTATAAAATAAACCCTAAGCTAGCTACAATATAACTAATAGTTACATTGTATCTAGCTTAGGGTTTATTTTTATTTTACAGGCAAGTTTGTATTTATTTTAACTAGGTAGAATAGTTATTAAATAGTTATTAACTATTTAATAACTACCTAGCTAAAATAAATACAAAAGTACCTGTAAAATAAAACCTAACCTAAGTTACAATAACACCTAACACTACACTATAATTAAATAAATTAACTAAATTAACAATTAAATAAATTAAATTAGCTAAAGTACAAAAAAAAAACAACTAAATTACAGAAAATAATAAACAAATTACAGATCTTTAAACTAATTACACCTAATCTAATAGCCCTATTAAAATAACCCCCCCCCCCAAAAAAAAATTAAAAAAAACCTAGCCTAAACTAAACTATCAATAGCCCTTAAAAGGGCCTTTTGCGGGGCATTGCCCCAAAGTTTTTACCTGTAAAAAAAAATACAAACAACCCCCCCAACAGTAAAACCCACCACCCACACAACAAACCCCCCAAATAAAATACTATCTAAAAAAAACAAAGCCCCCATTGCCCTGAAAAGGGCATTTGGATGGGCATTGCCCTTAAAAGGGCAGTTAGCTCTTTTGTGGCCTAAACCCTATTCTAAAAAATAAAACCCACCCAGAATGATTACCGTTTCTTCATAGCTCTGGTTTACTGTTTCGCAAAACAAACAGGTGTCACAAAACACATCAAAACTACCTTACAAAGTACAGTTACACTCATAATAACACTATCGCATAAAAAATGTTTAAACAAAATTGCACAAAAAAAGGGCTCAAAGATATGAGGTCTCAGGTCTTTGAAGAAAAAAAAGGTAGGCAAAAGGCTTTAACAGAGATAGATACATAAACATGTCTAAAGATGGATATGTATGTGTTATATATATATATATATATATATATATATATATATATATATATATATATATATATATATATATATGTGTGTGTGTGTGTTTGTGTGTGTGTAGATGTATTTATATGTGTATATATGTATTTACAGACATATATACACATATAAACACAAATGCATATGTATTCATATATAGACATATATATATGTGTGTGTGTGTGTAGATGTATTTATATGTGTATATATGTATTTACAGACATATATACACATATAAACACAAATGCATATGTATTCATATATAGACATATATATATATATATATATATATATGTGTGTGTGTGTAGATGTATTTATATGTGTATATATGTATTTACAGACATATATACACATATAAACACAAATGCATATGTATTCATATATAGACATATATATATATATATGTGTGTGTGTGTGTAGATGTATTTATATGTGTATATATGTATTTACAGACATATATACACATATAAACACAAATGCATATGTATTCATATATAGACATATATATATGTGTGTGTGTGTGTGTAGATGTATTTATATGTGTATATATGTATTTACAGACATATATACACATATAAACACAAATGCATATGTATTCATATATAGACATATATATATATATATAGAAGTGCATTGGAGCCCATTGCTGTCAAGTAGATGAGAACATGTAAAAACATATTTATGCAATATTCATATTTAATAAAGTGTTATAGTGTGTATTTACTGTAAATATTTTACATAGCAGAATGTTATGTATTTCTAAATATATATATAAATATGTATATATATTGGTATAGCTATATATTGTATGAAAATATCATCATATATATATATATATATATAAATATGTATTTATAAATAAATAGAACATATTCTGCTGTGTGAAGAACATTGGAATGTGAAATATTCATATTTTCATGTTGGGTTAGCGCACTTGAGAATATGCAATTGGGTTTGTGCGCAAGTAGGGTGTTAGAATTGTTTTCACTTTTTTGCTCCATGACTTCTATGGGGAATACGTTAACGCAATATCCCAAGTTAGGCATTTTGCGTGCATCGGGTTAGCACTAGTGCGAAAACGGTTCACTTTCAACTTGTAATGCGAGCTCTATCTGAATCGCAGAGTTAGCGCGTGAGCAGGAGCGTTAAATACTGCTACACTTATAGTCTGGCCCTTACAACAGAAATGTAATTACACAGTTTTTACTCTGCCTTTAAGAGCATTACCTCTTGTTGCAGCAGTTTAGGAAGGGTCAAGTGGCTTTTTAGCTTGCAGACAGGCTTTTTAGCTTGCAGACAGGCTTTTTAGCTTGCAGACAGGAGGCAGACATTGCTGGCTGCTTTGGGTGCAGTGCCCTGTGATGCATAAATGCTTCTGAGGGATGGAGATTTGCACCGCATGGTCCTACTAAGCTGACTCAATGTCATTCCCAAGGCAAAAGCCCATGAGTGCAACAGGCCGAGCGGGTGGAGGAGAGGTCATGCGGTCAGGGACCACTCTTCCAGGGGAGGGTGACACCTCTATATATAACTCTATGTACTAATTACAAGCAGATGATTATGAGAAATAGCCTGACACAGAAATATGCGCAGGGAAAGGTAAAGAGTGTGGGAACCAAGGCACACGGCCTGCAGGGAAGGAGCTGTGACAGAAACAAAACTGAAAGAAAATTAGATGAAAAACATATGGAGAGACAGAATCACAGAGAGTGAGAGAGATGGTCAGAAAGAGTGAGATGAAGGGAAAGAGATAGAGACAGAGAGTGCATGAGAATCAGAAAGTGAATGAAAGAGTGTAAGTGATAGGGAAAGAGTGAGAATGAGAGACAAAGAGTGAGGGGGAGAGAGTGTGACAGACAAAGAGTGAGAGTGTGTGAGCGAGACAGAGCAAGAGACAAAGTGAGTGAGAGAGTGTGTGAGACAGAGAGAGAGACAAAGAGAGTGAGAGCGTGTGAGCGAGACAGAGTGAGAGACAAAGAGAGTGAGAGAGAGTGTGAGACAGAGAGAGAGACAAAGAGAGTGAGAGCGTGTGAGCGAGACAGAGTGAGAGACAAAGTGAGTGAGAGCGTGTGAGCGAGACAGTGAGAGTCAAAGAGAGTGAGAGAGCGTGCGAGACAGAGAGAGAGACAAAGAGAGTGAGAGCATGTGAGACTGAGAGAGTGTGAGAAAGAGACAGAGTGAGAGACAGAGAAAGTGTGAGAGACAGGGAGAGTGTGAGAGAGACAGAGAGATTGTGAGAGAGACAGAGAGAGTGTGAGAAAGAGGCAGAGTGAGAGACAGAGAAAGTGTGAGAGACAGGGAGAGTGTGAGAGAGACAGAGAGATTGTGAGAGAGACAGAGAGAGTGTGAGAAAGAGACAGAGTGAGAGACAGAGAAAGTGTGAGAGACAGGGAGAGTGTGAGAGAGACAGAGTGAGAGACAGGGAGAGTGTGAGAGAGACAGAGAGAGTGTGAGAAAGAGACATAGAAAGTGTGAGAGACAGAGTGAGAGACAGAGAAAGTGTGAGAGAGACAGAGAGAGAGAGTGTGAGAGAGAGTGAGAGACAGAGAAAGTGTGAGAGAGACAGAGTGAGAGAGTGTGAGAGAGAGTGAGAGACAGAGAAAGTGTGAGAGAGACAGAGTGAGAATCAGAGAAAGTGTGAGAGAGACAGAGTGAGAGACAGGGAGAGTGTGAGAAAGACGGAGTGAGAGACAGAGAGAGTGTGAGAGAGACAGAGAGAGTGTGAGAGAGACAGAGAGAGTGTGAGAGAGACAGAGAGAGTGTGAGAGAGACAGAGAAAGTGTGAGAGACAGAGAAAGTGTGAGAGAGACAGAGTGAGAGACAGAGAGTGTGAGAGAGAGAGTGACAGAAAGACAAAGAGAGTGAAGGGAAAGTGTGAAAGAAACTTTATATTATTATAAAAGAAGAAGATCAGAGAGAGCGAGAGACTCGGAGAGTAAGAGCGAGGGAGAGAGTGCACAAATCATAGGTGCATAGGACACTATAACAGAACAGAATGAGTACCAGGGCTCACTCAGAGCATTTGTTTAACCACGCTGGCTGCCATAGTGGATTGGAAGATATTTTAAATCAGTTGGATCTCTGTAAACCACATACACTAAAAAAACATTTGTGACTATTTTTTTTAAAAATGGTTTAACTATACATCTTCACTTGTTAATTTATATAAGAAGAGTTGTCATCACCCCTTACAGATCACCCACCCTCTCACCTGCACCCCTCATATATAATCACCCACCCTCTCCCTGCACCCCTGATATAACATCACCCTTACAGATCACCCACCCTCTCGCTGCACCCCTCATAACATCACCCCTTACAGATCACCCAACCCTCTCACCTGCACCTCTCATATAACATCACCCCTTACAGATTACCTACCCTCTCCCTGCACCCCTCATATAACATCACCCCTTACAGATCACCCACCCTCTCCCTGCACCCCTGATATAACATCACCCTTACAGATCACCCACCCTCTCCCTGCACCTCTCATATAACATCACCCCTTACAGATCACCCACCCTCTCCCTGCACCTCTCATATAACATCACCCCTTACATATCACCCACCCTCTCACCTGCACCCCTCATATATAATCACCCACCCTCTCACCTGCACCCCTAATATAACATCACCCCTTACAGATCACCCACTCTCTCCCTGCACCCCTCATATAACATCACCCCTTACAGATCACCCACCCTCTCCCTGCACCCCTCATATAATATCACCCCTTTTAGATCTCCTACCCCCTCAGATAACATCACCCCTTACAGATCACCCACCCTCTACATAACCTTTGCACATTAGCAATAAGCTACAGCTTTGGGCTATACATCTCTGTATCTTCTGTGTGCAAGAGTGCCACCTTTCTCAGAAGAGATGAGGCTGTAAATGCTGGGTCTTAAAACCTATGGCAACCTACATCTCTCTAGAGATACATCCTCAGCATAGCCTACCCCATAGGCAAATATCCAGATTCCTTTACACAAATCTATGCCCCCAAAACTTTCAAATTCCTGCAGTATGTTTCTTCCAGGGACAAATAAAACCTAACGCCTCTTTTTATTTAAACTAAAAAAGCACTAATTCAATATAACCTGTATTTCGCCTAGAAAATCTGAGGCTTTTATTTTACCCACCCAGTTTCCTACAGGTGATATCTGTTATTTGCCCCCATCATTCCTAGAGCGTAAGCTCTGCTGCACAAAGCCAGTGTTGCCTATAAGATCTGTTTCCATTGCAAAGAATGGCAGATAAGCATGACTCCTGTTGTTGGCTTACCAGTAGCCAGTGGGGTAAAATCTGTGTCCCACGTCCATTCTGGGTCTGAAATCCAAATTCATGTCTGACTACAAACTTCTTAGTAGTTGAGCAGCCAGCATTTGTGAACTTGTTGGGAAGGTTTGTGCAGGACCCCAACAGCTTCCCTCCCCTCCCTCCCTCCCTCCCTAGCCAGTGTCCCACCCACTCACTACCCTGTATGGAATGTACAGCTGAGTAAGGGGAAGCCTCCTCTCTTGGCTGTGGCAGAGGATGGAATTCCAGGTCATTAACATGGCTCCTGGCATCCCTGGGCCTCATCCCTCTCTCTGAGAAAGGAAGAGAAACCTCTGGGGACGTGTATCAAACCTATAAGGACATGTTATAAAAACAGAGAACAATGGGATTTAGAGGTCTCTGTAATGGGACCTGCTTGTTAGAAAACCAAGGAATGTCTGTTATGGAGCCAGAGAACAAGAGTTTTAATCAGCCAGCCCCTGAACCAGAAAAAATAATGAGAGAGCAATAAAAGAGAGTGCCTCGTATTCTGTCTATAGCGGCTAAAGAATATTAGTAATCAGCAGGTTCTAGGTACAAAACGTTCTGAAAGCAGTAGTCCTAGGCTATTACATTAAAGGGACATTAAACACTTTGAGATGGTAATATAAAATAATAAACAACTCTGCAATATACTTTCATTATTTATTTTGTCCCCTTTCCCTGTAATTCCATCCTGAAATTGTGAGCTTTCCTTTGCTTTCATGATTCAGATATAGAGCATGCGGTTTTAAATAACTTTCCCCCATTTTTTCTGTTATCTAATTAGGCTCAGGAGCTGCTGATTGGTGGCTTTTGTCATTGTCGTTCAGCTAACTCATAGTGCATTGTTGCTCCTTCAACAAAGTATGACAAGAGAATGAAGCAAATTAGATCATAGAAGTAAATTGGAAAGTTGTGTAAAATGGTATGTTCTTTCTAAATCATGATAGAAAAATGTTGGGTTTCAAGTTGCATTCAAATGGACAATAAAGCCTGAAATTAAACTTAAATGGACTGGAAAGGGCATGACATTTTAAAAAAACCTTCTCATTTACTTATTAAAAAAAAGATTACAAGTTTTGCGTTATGACTCAAAAAGCATCGTTATGGCCCATAATGATGCTATTTCAATAACGCCGGTATTACAAGTTTTGTCAGAATAGCTGTACCGCACACCTTTTTGGCCGTCACGCAACGTCAGTGCCGCACTTTAAGAGAAGTCCTTTTTCAATGGGACTTCCATAGCGCCGGTATTATAAGTTTTAATGTGAGGCCAAAAAGTGAGCGGTACAGCCTAAAATGACAAGATCCGTACAGCCATCTAAAGTCAGTAGTTATGAGTTTTACGTTACAAAGCTGTACCATAAAACTCATAACTAAACTGTCACAAAGTACACTAACACCCCTAAACTACCTATTAACCCCTAAATCGAGGCCCTCCCGCATCGCAAACACTAAAATAAAACGATTAACCCCTAATCTGCCGCTCCGGACATTGCCGCCACTTAAATTTTTTTATTAACCCCTATTCCGCCGCTCTCCAACATCGTCGCCACTATAATAAAGTTATTAACTCCTAAACCTCTGGTCTCCCACATCACTACATAAATATATTAAACCCTAAACATAACCCTAACGTAACCTTAACCCTAAGCATAACCCTAACGTAACCTTAACCCTAAACATAACCCTAACGTAACCTTAACCCTAAACATAACCCTAACGTAACCTTAACCCTAAGCATAACCCTAACGTAACCCTGAACCTAACCCTAACTTAAATATAATTAAAATAAATCTAAATAAACCTTACAATTATTACCTAAATAATTCCTTTTTAAAACTAAATACAAACGTACCTGTCAAAAAACCTTAGCTAGCTACAATATAACTAATAGCTTCATTGTAGCTATCTTAGATTTTATTTCTATTTCACAGCTAAGTTTGTATTTATTTTAACTAGGTAGACTATTTAGTAAATAGTTATTAACTATTTACTAGCTACCTAGTTAAAATAAATACAAAGTTACCTGTAAAATAAAACCTAACCTGCCTTACACTAAAATCTAACATTACAATCAAATCAAATAAATTAAATTAATCAAATAGAATTATCTAAATTACAAAAACAAAACAAAACACTAAATTACACAAAATAAAAAACGAAATTATTAAAAATAAAAACGAATTACTCTTAATCTAATAGTCCTATCAAAATAAAAAAAGCCAACCCCCCCCCAAAAAAACCTGACCTACACTAAACTGACAATGGCCCTTAAAAGGCCCTTTCGCAGGGCATTGCCCCAAAGAAATCAGCTCTTTTACCTGTAAAAAAAAATACAAACAGCCCCCAACAGTAAAACCCACCACCGAACCAACCCACCCCCCAAATAAAAACCTATCTAAATAAACCTAAGCTAACAATTGCCCTGAAAAGGGCAATTGCATAGGCATTGCCCTTAAAAGGGCATTTAGCTCTTTTACGGTGCCCAAACCTTAAGCTAAAAATAAAACCCACCCAATAAACCCTTAAAAAAACCTAACACTAACCCCTGACGATCCACTTACAATTTTCAAAGACCAGAAATCCATCCTAGTCCAGGCGGCAGAAGTCATCATTGAAGCCGGCAGAAGTCTTCATCCAAGCAGGCAGAAGTCTTCATCCAGACGGCATCTTCAATCTTCATCCATCTGGTGCAGAGCGGGTCCATCTTAAAGACATACGACATGGAGCATCCTCTTCTTCCGATGGTCAACGTAGAATTAAGTTTCCCTTTAAGGTAGGTCATCCAAGATGTCGTCCCTTAAATTCCGATTTGCTGATATAATTCTATCAGCCAATAGGAATTAAAGGGGAAAAAATCCTATTGACTGTTGCAATCAGCCAAAAGGATTAAGCTTTCATCCTATTGGCTGATTGGATCAGCCAATAGAATGCGAGCTCAATCCTATTGGCTAACTGGGTTAATAACTTTAGTATAGTGGCGGGGACATTGGGGGAGGTAGATTAGGGGTTAATAACTGTAATGTAGGTGGCAGCTATGTTAAGGGCGGCAGATTAGGGGTTAATAAATGTATTTAGGTGGCAGAGATGTTAGGGGCAGCAGATTAGGGGTTAATAACATTATGTAGGTGGCAGCATATTAGGAGTTAATAACATTATGTAGGTGGTGGCGATGTTGGGGGCGGCGGTAATATTTGCATATACTTATAAATTATTACCGCTCCACTTGTAATCTAGCCCAATATATGAACTTGTAATTGCACTGTGGTTATTGATTCTATTTTCAAAGATTTGGGGCTAGATTTCAAATGGAACGCTATTTATCAAGCGCCCACAAACGGGCAAATTTGCCCATTTGCGGGCGCGCAATAAATAACCAGACATTACAAGTCACTGGTTATTGCTACTGCAAGCTCTCTGGTTAATTTTATAAATGTGCCCAAAATGCCGCCAATTATACAGTGTCATACATTTTATTTAAAAAATAAAGCTAAACGCATGTTTATTTTTTAATAAAATAATGGCACTAGGTAGTATTTTGGGGGTAAAGTTGGTGGAAATGGGGTGAAAAAAAAACGGCACTGAAAAGTGCCTTCACTTTGTAGTCAATGGGAACTGTGTGTTCCCAGTACATATACTGTATATGTATATGCTGATATACATATATATTTATGTTTATATAGTGCAATAGAAGGATAATAACACGCTCTTGATGATAAAAAATAGCATTTATTATGACATGTTTAAAAAATAACCAAGCCGCCAATACAAAAGTCTGTGAGAAGCGCAGCACAACAATGGCTTACGCGTTTCGGGAATGTCCCGTAGTCATAGCCTAACATGTGCAAGTCCTAACTGTCTGAAAAGTACTATACAAGTAAACAATTGGTCTAAAAAGGGGGAGGGGAGGTGCTGCTCTACATAGAACACCTGTGTGTTCAGCACGTACCTTCTAATACACAAACGTGTTAGGCTGTCAAAGTGATTAAACAGAGAAACAGACATATACGTATTTAGGGAAAATAAATGTACATTGTATGGCTACAGAATAGAAAACTGTTGATAACATACAAAATGTAATTTATTCTAGTATCGTGTAGACTTGCCCTGCAAACGATACACTTCTATAAATATGAAATGTTAAGTGCATAGGTAAAATTACAATTATGAGTAGCTAACATACGAGTGAAGTCTGGAATAATATGTGCATATCCTAGAAAATGTACATAGTGCAGTGTGCAACAGCAAACACCCAGCATAATGTGCATATGGCCTAAGAGTGTACACATAAAGCAGTCACTATATAGATGAACAGCAAAAATGTAAGGTCTAGCTCACACTGTCAGCCATGTATCTAAATGGATGACATGCATAAATAGAATAAGTCAACATAATATCGCTACCACTTATTAGCATATAGAATGCAATTCTATCAGAGAGATAAGGGGATCATTGTAAATATATATGAACTGTCCAAACACAGTGACATTATAATGTATACAGATAGTTAAATACACAGTCAAAATGATTCATCATCAAGAGCGTGTTATTATCCTTCTATTGCACTTTCTGTGACCGGCAACACGCTCTCAACTTGGTGTTCTCTGACGTACCAGTGGATTGGATACAAAAACACAGATGTTACACCCTCTTTTTCCTTGAAGTCTAAAGACACACGGAAGTGATACACTGTAGCCGTATGCTGATGGGAGACTGAAGTTTCTATGTCCAGATTGGATTTGAAGCACACAAGGTACTGATTTCTTTTCTCTATGTATATAGAGGCGAATCTGCAGTGGGAGGTTTTTCATTTACTCAGTGTAAACACTAGGGGCGCGATCCGATATAGATCGCAGTTTGCGGCGCAAGCGAGGGAACCGGCGTCGCCCGCAGTTTCAGCTCGCAACTCGAGCTATCCCATATAGGTCGCCGTCAGATGCTAACGTGCCGTAAGTCTGACAAACCAGCGATGTCCAGAAATCTGCGTAAGTACAAATTTCTGGCGTCGCCAGTGACTTGCGGCACGTTAGAAACTGCCGGCGCCTATAAAACCTGACTAAAGTCTAAAACACCCGCACTGTCTAACACGCCTCCCTAACATAGCCCGCACTGTCTAACACGCCTCCCTAACATAGCCCGCACTGTCTAACACGCCTCCCTAACATAGCCCGCACTGTCTAACACGCCTCCCTAACATAGCCCGCACTGTCTAACCCTCTATCCGCTATCCCCCCTCACTATCCTAACAATAAAAAAGCTATTAACCCCTAAACCGCCGCTCCCGTACCCCGCCGCAACCTAATAAAGTTATTAACCCCTAAACCGCCGCTCCCGTACCCCGCCGCCAGCTATATTATATCTATAACCCCCTAAAGTGAGCCCCTAACACCGCCGCCATCTATATTAAAATTATTAACCCCTAATGTAAGCCCCTTACACCGCCGCCATCTCTATTAAAATGATTAACCCCTAATTTAATCTACCTACCCCGCCGCCAGCTATATTATCTATATTAACCCTAAGTATATTATAGTTAATATAGTTATTACATTATATATATTAACTATATTAACCCTAATTATATTAGGGTTAATATAGTTAATATAGTTACTATAGTATTTATATTAACTATATTAACTCTATCTAACCCTAACTACATTTATATTAAATTAATCTAATTCATTTATAAACTAAAATATTCCTATTTAAATCTAAATACTTACCTATAAAATAAACCCTAAGATAGCTACAATATAATTAATAATTACATTGTAGCTATGTTAGGGTTAATATTTATTTTACAGGTAAATTGTTAATTATTTTAACTAGGTATAATAGATATTAAATAGTTATTAACTATTTAATATCTACCTAGTTAAAATAATTACCCAATTACCTGTAAAATAAATCCTAACCTAAGTTATAAATACACCTACACTATCAATAAATTTAATAAACTACAAACATCTATCTAAAAATACAATTAAATTACCTAAACTAAATTACAAAAAAAAACAAACACTAAATTACAAAAAATAAAAAAAAGATTACAAGATTTTTAAGCTAATTACACCTATTCTAAGCCCCCTAATAAAATAATAAACCCCCAAAATAAAAAAAATTCCCTGCCCTATTCTAAATTAAACAAATTTCAAAGCTCTTTACCTTACCAGCCCTTAAAAGGGCCTTTTGTGGGGCATGCCCCAAAGAATTCAGCTCTTTTGCATACAACAAATACAATCCCCCCCCCCCCCATTACAACCCACCACCCACATACCCCTATTCTAAAACCACCCAAACCCCCCTTAAAAAAGCCTAACACTACCCCCCTGAAGATCTCCCTACCTTGTCTTCACCACACCGGGCCGAACTCCTGATCCGATCTGGGCGATGTCTTCCTCCAAGCGGCAAAGAAGAATTCTTCCTCCGGCGACGTCTTCCTCCAAGCGGCAAAGAAGAATTCTTCCTCCGGCGACGTCTTCCTCCAAGCGGCAGCAAAGTCTTCATTCTTCCGGCGGCATCTTCAATCTTCTTTCTTCGCTCCGCCGCCGCGGAGCATCCATCCCGGCCGACTGCTGTACTACGAATGAGGTACCTTTAAATGACGTCATCCAAGATAGCGTCCGCCGAATTCCGATTGGCTGATAGGATTCTATCAGCCAATCGGAATTAAGTTAGAAAAATCTGATTGGTTGTTCCGATCAGCCAATAGAATGCGAGCTCAATCTGATTGGCTGATTGGATCAGCCAATCGGATTGAACTTGAATCTGATTGGCTGATTCAATCAGCCAATCAGATTTTTCTAACTTAATTCCGATTGGCTGATAGAATCCTATCAGCCAATCGGAATTCGGCGGACGCCATCTTGGATGACGTCATTTAAAGGTACCTCATTCGTAGTACAGCAGTCGGCCGGGATGGATGCTCCGCGGCGGCGGAGCGAAGAAAGAAGATTGAACATGCCGCCGGAAGAATGAAGACTTTGCTGCCGCTTGGAGGAAGACGTCGCCGGAGGAAGAATTCTTCTTTGCCGCTTGGAGGAAGACGTCGCCGGAGGAAGAATTCTTCTTTGCCGCTTGGAGGAAGACATCGCCCGGATCGGTCAGGAGTTCGGCCCGGTGTGGTGAAAACAAGGTAGGGAGATCTTCAGGGGGGTAGTGTTAGGCTTTTTTAAGGGGGGTTTGGGTGGTTTTAGAATAGGGGTATGTGGGTGGTGGGTTGTAATGGGGGGGGGATTGTATTTGTTGTATGCAAAAGAGCTGAATTCTTTGGGGCATGCCCCACAAAAGGCCCTTTTAAGGGCTGGTAAGGTAAAGAGCTTTGAAATTTGTTTAATTTAGAATAGGGCAGGGAATTTTTTTTATTTTGGGGGTTTATTATTTTATTAGGGGGCTTAGAATAGGTGTAATTAGCTTAAAAATCTTGTAATCTTTTTTTTATTTTTTGTAATTTAGTGTTTGTTTGTTTTTGTAATTTAGTTTAGGTAATTTAATTGTATTTTTAGATAGATGTTTGTAGTTTATTAAATTTATTGATAGTGTAGGTGTATTTATAACTTAGGTTAAGATTTATTTTACAGGTAATTGGGTAATTATTTTAACTAGGTAGATATTAAATAGTTAATAACTATTTAATATCTATTATACCTAGTTAAAATAATTAACAATTTACCTGTAAAATAAATATTAACCCTAACATAGCTACAATGTAATTATTAATTATATTGTAGCTATCTTAGGGTTTATTTTATAGGTAAGTATTTAGATTTAAATAGGAATATTTTAGTTTATAAATGAATTAGATTAATTTAATATAAATTTAGTTAGGGTTAGATAGAGTTAATATAGTTAATATAAATACTATAGTAACTATATTAACTATATTAACCCTAATATAATTAGGGTTAATATAGTTAATATATATAATGTAATACCTATATTAACTATAATATACTTAGGGTTAATATAGATAACATAGCTGGCGGCGGGGTAGGTAGATTAAATTAGGGGTTAATCATTTTAATAGAGATGGCGGCGGTGTAAGGGGCTTACATTAGGGGTTAATAATATTAATATAGCTGGCGGCAGTATAGGGGGATTAGATTAGGGGTTAATAATTTTTATATAGGTGGCGGCGGTGTAAGGGGTCAGATTAGGGGATAGATAAGGTAGATGGCGGCGGTTTTAGGGGCTCACAGTAGGGGGTTAGTTTATGTAGATGGCGGCGGGGTCCGGGAGCGGTGGTTTAGGGGTTAATAACTTTATTAGGGATTTCGGGGGGGGGGGGATCGCGGTTGACAGGTAGATAGACATTGCGCATGCGTTAGGTTTTATTTAGCAGATCGCGGTTGACAGGGAGATAGACATTGCGCATGCGTTAGGTGTTAGGTTTATTTTAGAAGATCGCGGTTGACAGGGAGATAGACATTGCGCATGCGTTAGGTGTTAGGTTTATTTTCTAGTTAGTTTAGGGAGTTACGGGGCTCCAATAGTCAGCGTAAGGCTTCTTACGGCTGCTTTTTGTGGCGAGGTGAAAATGGAGTAAGTTTTCTCCATTTTCGCCACGTAAGTCCTTACGCTGCATATTGGATACCAAACTGCGCTGGTTTGGTATACCTGCCTATGGCCCAAAAAACTACGGGCGACGGCAGAAATATACGCGCGTAACTTCTAGGTTACGCCGTATATAGGATACCAAATCAGCGTAAATATTGGCGTCGCCGGCTTTTGCGGGCGACGATTTATATCGGATCGACCCCAGGATTGTTTCAGACCTATATTGTCTGTCACCTAGTCCGTACAAGAGTTGCGAGAGGGAACATATCCCAGGGTGAACACTGAATATACCTCACAACACAGGTCTCTCAGCACCGCAATTTACAGTCAAGGTACACATCCAGGGGCATGTCTGGGACGTTTATCCTTTCCAAAACCTCATGAATGTTATGTTTATGCTCCACAGAAAAGCAAGTGTTTAGCCTGCAAACCCTTCTTTAACAATATGTGTATATACACATATTACGGCAAAGATATATGTATATATATATATATATATATATATATATATATATATATAGATATATGTTGATTGGAGTAGCCGTGTTAGTCCAGAGATTTAGATATCAAAATAACAAGAGTATTGCATTGAGCAATGATACTTTTTTTATTGGACTAACTATACATTTATAAGTTGACAACCTTTCGGAAGAGTTCCTTCCTTTATCAAGTCTAAAGCAATACATACACTCACCAGCCACTTTATTAGGTACACCTGTTTAATTGTTTGGTAACACAAATTGCTAATCAGCCAATCACATGGCAGCAACTCAATGTCCTCTATTTATCAAGCCATCGACTTTCTTGCATTCAACGGCACCAATACGCTCTCCTAAGATCGCCTAACATCGCGGCCGCGGACCTGAATACGTTCTCCAGTTACCAAAAAAACTGTCAAAAAGCCGCGCACCAAGTACGGTGCAATGAGCAGCGGACTGTTGTTAACTAACAGTTATCGATCTCGCTGCTCTTCGGCTTTTTTACAGCTTTCTTGGTACCCTGTCACTAAACACCCACACTATACTAACTGTTTTACCCCCTATACCGCCGCTCCCGGACCCCGCCGCACCTAAATAAAATTAACACCTAAACCGCCGCTCCCGGAGCCCACCGCAACTGTAATAAATTTATTAACCCCTAAACCGCCGCTCCCGGAGCCCACCGCAACCCTAATAAATGTATTAACCCCTAAACCGCCGCTCTCGGAGCCCACCACCACCTACATTATACATATTAACCCCTAATCTTCTGCCCCCTATACCGCCGCCACCTACATAAAGTTATTAACCCCTATCCTGCCGCTCCCGGACCCCGCCGCAACTAAATAAAGTGTTTAGCCCCTAAACCGCCGCTCCCGGAGCCCACCGCCACCTACATTATATTTATTAACCCCTAATCTGCCCCCCTACACCGCCGCCACCTACATTATATTTATTAACCCCTAATCTGCCCCCCTACACCGCCGCCACTATATTAAATGTATTAACCCCTAAACCTAAGTCTAACACTAACCCTAACACCCCCTAACTTAAATATAATTTAAATAAATCTAAATAAATTATTCCTATTTAAAACTAAATACTTACCTATAAAATAAACCCTAAGATAGCTACAATATAACTAATAGTTATTAATTCGTAATTTAGTATAGGGTTGGGCTTTTTATTATTTTGGGGGGCTTTTTTATTTTATTAGGGGGATTAGAGTAGGTGTAATTATTTTAAAAAACTTGTAATTATTTTATTATTTTCTGTAATTTAGTGTTTGTTTTTTTGTACTTTAGATAATTTTATTTAATTGTATTTAGTTTACTTAATTTATTTAATTATAGTGTAGTGTTAGGTGTAATTGTAACTTAGGTTAGGTTTTATTTTACAGGTATATTTGTATTTATTTTAACTAGGAAGTTATTAAATAGTTAATAACTATTTAGTAACTATTCTACCTAGTTAAAATAAATACAAAGTTGCCTGTAAAATTAGTTAGTTATATTGTAGCTATCTTAGGGTTTGTTTCGATTTATTTAAATTATATTTAAGTTAGGGGGTGTTAGGGTTAGACTTAGGTTTGGGGTTAATAAATGTAATATAGTGGCGGCGGTGTAACTAAGGCGAATCAGGCTCGCCACAAATACGCTGCAGAATTCCAGCGTATTTGCGGTTGATGGCTTGATAAATAGAGGCCAATGCATTTAGGTATCTAGACATGGTGAAGACGACTTGCTGAAGTTCAAACCGAGCATCAGAATTGGGAAGGGGATTTAAGTGACTTTGAACGTGGCATGGTTGTTGGTGCCAAACAGGCTGGTCTGAGTATTTCAAAAACTGCTAATCTACTGGGATTTTCACGCACAACCATCTTTTGTTTTGTTTTTTACAATGAATGTTTAATTGAGGTCCTTATAAGTGAGAATATTAGTGTTGCTTTGCTATCCCTTTGCCAGACCCACTGTTCTCAAGGTAAGAACTTCCTTTACAGAATCACGATAGGGTTGCGAGATATCTTAGAGAATCTCACAAGCCCAGAGAACTTTCGATCAGGCGCCTGGTCTGGCGAGTTTATCTAAAAAGTCTCATCAGTACTGTGAGGTCCCACAAATAATTTTAGAAAAGCACATTTTAGCTTGAGAGCTGTTTATCTAGTTACGAAGGTTCTGGATGTGAACAAGAGACACATACATTGCAATTTTAAACAACTTTACAATTTACTTTTATCACCAAATTTGCTCTGTTCCCTTGGTATTCTTTGTTGAAAGCAAAACCTAGGTAGGCTCATATGCAAATTTCTAAGCCCTTGAAGGCCGCCTCTTATCTCATTGTATTTGGACAGTTTTTCAAAGCTTGACAGCGCTAGTTCATGTGTGCCATATAGATAACATTGTGCTCACTTCCGTGGATTTACCTAGGAGTCAGCACTGATTGGCTAAAATGCAAGTCTGTCAAAAGAACTGAGATAAGGGGGCAGTCTGCAGAGGCTTAGATACACGGTCATCACAGAAGTATTATAACTGTGTTGGTTATGCAAAACTGGGAAATGGGTAATAAAGGGATTATCTACCTTTTTAAACAATAACAATTCTGGAGTAGACTGTCCCTTTAATATTTAAAACCTATTTTGTGTTATGCTGATTTCTTATTTAATGTGATTGAGGCTATTATATGTGAGTGCATACGTGTTGTTTCGTTTTCTTTGTTTTAAAAACGTTCTTCGCTATTTTCTTTCTGTATCCTTCTCTTTATACAATGAAACACATTGCATGACAGGGGACTATTGAGTACCATGGGTCTCTGAAATGTGTGAACGACAGATACATCTCTTAGGCCAAGCTCCGGAAACCAACATAAAGATTTAACACTTGCGCCTGTCTGACCTCATAATGGATTGAGGTTTTTGAAAGTAAATATCCAAAGGGGTAAGGATTACTTGGGTTTATTTTGTGACTTTATAAATCAGACTCATAATATAGGACTTCCTTGGGATTTCTGTAATGCGCTGTTTCAATTCTTTCAACTACGTATTTGCCCGGGAGAGATTTTGAAGGAAAAAGATTTTCCACTTGGAAACTTAACAACATTCTGGAACCATTTATACATAATAATATAATACAATTATTTTGTCAGATATTTAGAATATCTATTTTTATATTCTTTATAAATACTCATTTGAGTCAATGTGGAGATAGAAGCATGGAATTAAAATCCTCCTTTTCATAAAAGAGCTATAGAATTATTGTAAAGAAAATTAGCAAATCTAGGCAAATATCCCTGCTTGCCTTTCCCCAGAAGTATTCTGTATACATTGTTACCAATGCACCAGGGAACTCTGAGAAAGATATGCAAATTTTATATACAATATCTTACAGTTTTGCTTCCAATGCTATTGCTCTTACTCTCTCTCTATATATATTTCTTTCTTTCATAAAGGTGGTGAGAGTCGACTATCCTTTACTCTTGAGAATTACTCTTTTCTACAACTAGGAGGAGGCCAAGATCCCAAACCCCAAGAACCCTATAAAACCCCTCCCACGTACCTCAGTCTTTATTTTGCCTCCACTGGATGTGGTTGAAGAATGAAGATGTGCATTTGATTCTTCAGAGAGAGGGGTTTTCAGTCTATATTGAGGCTTGGTTTCCGCTCAGTGCTTGTCAGAGGGATATATATGGGGTATGGAATGTGATTCTTTTTTCATCTAATGGGAAATTTTTCATAAACCCTCAATAATTGGTCGCAGGGACTTGTATTTCTTTCCTAAGATATGATGAGTCCACTGAATCATCAATTACTAGTGGGAATATCACTCCTGGCCAGCAGGAGGAGGCAAAGAGCACCACAGCAAAGCTGCTATATATGTCACTTCCCTTACCCATAACCCCCAGTCATTCTCTTTGCCTCTCGTGCAAGGAGGAGGTGAAGTGTTTGGTGTCTGGCTTAGTGGTACAGTCTAGGCTTTATAGTTCTGCAGTGGCAGCTTCAATTTTTATGTTTCCTCCAAATCCACACTTCTGGTGTTTCCTTTTTAAGGCTGAGTCCTTGTTTGGACTTGGTCTGACGGTATTATCCTCTGTCTTGCAGGTGAAAAGAGTTTTGTATCACTTGTCAAGAGGGTAAGACTCTAAAGGAAGGTTTTCCTTTTTCCTCTTTTGTCAGGGGTCATGTCTTTTAGCCACTCTCAGAATTTCTCTAAGAGGCAGATTTCTTTTTCTAGAGTATCTGCAATCCAGGTATGAAGGCCAGTGAGGTAGCTCAGTTGATAAATGCCCTGACTACAAAAAAGCTTGTTTAAAAGATCCAAGGTCACAGGTTCAAATCCCGGCAGGGCCGACTCAGCCCTTCATTCTATTACTATTCAGCTGCTGATTTTGGTAATTCTGAGTGCTGAAAAATTGATTTGTCCCACTGGGAGAAAGGCGCTATATAAATACTAGTTATTATTATATGAGAAACCTTCCTTGAACAGGGTTCAGAACATTCTTCTCTGGGTCTGTTAATAATAACATAGACCGGAGGGACATGTGTTTATTGTTCCCATGTTTCTGGATCTTCTCTAGCTCATGAGTTTATCAGCCGAGAGACTTTTAGGTCCTGGAGTAGTACAAGGTGCTTTCTGGACTATAGATGGTTCAGGTGTCATCCTTCCCTCGAAACTATTTCTTTTTCAAGAGATTTTGTCCAATCTTCTTTCCCATGGATGGGAAATGAATCTGGAGAAGTGTTCCCTTATTCCTTTTCCTCTCTCTGCAGTCTAATGTCCAATCAACAGCAAGCTCTAGTTGTCTGGTAGATGGCTTAGTCCTTTACAACCAGCAGGTTGGGAGTTCGGATCTAACTGCAGCTGAATTTCCTTCTCTTTCAAGTTATCCGATATAGGTGGCAATTGGTCTTATGTTTTCCATGGACATCATTCCTTTGGCTTTTTTCCATTAAATGGAGAACATTCAGATCCGTCTCAAAGGTTAGATAGATCAGTCTTCAAGAGTCGCTCTACCGTAGTATTTTTCAGGAATATCTATCTCATGGCGCATGCTTCTGGAGATTTTCCTGGATGATGTGTCCTTGGATGCCAACCTGCTGGGCTGGTATGCTGGCTGGTATGCTGTCTGGGTCTTGTTAAGATTATGGACTCAGAAGTGTCTGTCTTCTCTTTGATATCTGGAGTACAGAGCGATTTTCAATGCTCTGATAGCTTGCCCTCCTGGCCTCAGTTGTTATTACCTTGGTTTCAGTTGGACAATATCACCTCAATGGTTTATATCAACCAACAGGGAGGAACTAGGGGTTCCTTAGCCATATAGAAGGTGATTTGGATTGTTCAGTGGGCAGAAGCTCACAATTGATGTCTGTCGCTCTCTTTCCAGGGGTGGAAATTTGGGAATCGGACCTATGAACAGACAGATGTTTCTTCCCATGGAGTGGGTTCTCCTTCTGGAGGTTTTCTCTAGGTAAACCCTCAGATGGGGGGTCCGGAGTTGGCCTCTGAGGGCGTTTTGGCATATCACTAAGTTTCCAAGGCACACGGTTCACGCCCTGATAGATGTTCTGGCGTTTTTTTCTTGGCATACCTATTTTTCCTCCGTTTTCTTTCCCTCCACGAGTCATTGCTCATATTCAACAGGAGAGAGTGGCCGTGATTCTAATAGCCTCTGCGTGACCTTGCAGGATCTGGTATGCAGACCTATTGGTAATGTCGTCTCTTCTCTTTGGTGACTGTACCAGAGGAAGGACCTTCTGAGTCAGGGTCCCTTCTTCAACTTCATCTAGTTTCCCTGATGCCTACTTGAAGATTGAACATTTGTTTTTGTTTTAGTGTGGGGTTCCGAGTCAGTCATTGAGACCATGACTCAGGCTTGCTTGCCTGTTTCTAGAAGAATTGCCATAGAAAATTATGTATTTTTCTTTATTGGTGTGAATCCAAGTGCTTCTCTTGGGGTGGAGTCAGACTCCTAGAATTTTGTCCTTTCTCTAGGATGTCTGGAGACGGTCAGTACTCTGAGGGGTCAGATTCTGCATTGTCTATTTTGCTACTTATGCGTCTGGCGGTTGTGCCAGCTGTGCAATCTTTTTATCAGGCCTGTTCAGAATTAGGCCTGTCCTTAAAGGGACACTGTACCCAAATTTTTTCTTTTGTGACTCAGAAAGAGCATGCAATTTTAAGCAACTTTCTAATTTACTTCTGTTATCAATTTTTCTTCGTTCTCTTGATATCTTTATTTGAAAAAGAAGGCATCTAAGCTGAGGAGCCAGCAAATTTGTGGTTCAGAACCATGGACAGCATTTGTTTATTGGTGCTGCCCAATCAGCAAGGACAACCCAGGTTGTTCACCAAAAATGGGCCGGCATCTAAACTTAAATGATTTCTTTTCAAATAAACATACCAAGAGAATGAAGAAAATTTGATAATAGGAGTACATTAGAAAGTTGCTTAAAATTGCATGCTCTATCTGAATCACAAAAGAAAAAAATTGGGTACAGTGTCCCTTTAAAGTCGGTTTCTCCCCCTTGGAGTCTTAACCTTGTTCTTAAGGTTTTGCGATACATTCCATAGATATTAAGTGTTTTCTTGGAAGGCTATTTTTTCTGCTTTATCTAATCTTTCTTGCAGATAAGGTGGTTCTTCATACTAAGTTAGGTTTCTTCCTAAATTGTTTCGGATGGAAATATTATGTAGGAAATTGTTGTTCCTTGTCTATGTCCCAATCCTTTTTACCATAAGGTACGTTGGTGGCACAACTTGGGTGTTGTGCGTGTTCTTAATCTCTTCTACAGGCGACTAAGGATTTTCGCCAGTTTTCTGTTTTGTTGTTTGTTTCTCTGGGACAGCTACTCTTTTCCTTTTGGTTGGTAATATAATTCGTTTGATTATGAGACTGCTGGACAGCAGCCTCTTGAGAGTATTACAGCTCTTTTCTTTAGGGCTGTATCTGCTTCTTAGGTTCTCAAGAATGTAGCTTCTGTGAAACAGATTTTCAAGTGTGACATTTAGTTTTTCTTTGTCTTGGTTGAGGCTTCTTTTGGGGGTATAAAGGTTCTTCAAGCAGTGGTGCCTTCTGTTTAGGTTACCTGTCTTGTCCCTCCCTAATCATCTGTTTCCTCTAGCTTGGGTATTGGTTCCCACTAGTAATTGATGATTCCATGGACTCACCAAATCTTAGGAAAGAAAACATAATTTATGCTTACCTGATAAATGTATTTATTTCCGGATATGGTGAGTCCACGGCCCACCCTTTATTTTAAGACAGTTATTTCTCTTGTTAGGTGTATCCAGTCCACGGATCATCCATTACTTGTGGGACATTCTCCTTCCCAACAGGAAGTTGCAAGAGGATCACCCACAGCAGAGCTGCTATATAGCTCCTCCCCCAACTGCCATATCCAGTCATTCTCTTGCAAGCTCTCAACATAGCTGGAGGTAGTAAGAGGAATGTGGTAAAATATAGTTAGTTTTTTCTTCAATCAAAAGTTTATTGTTTTTAAATGGTACCGGAGTGTACTATTTTATCTCAGGCAGCATTTAGAAGAAGAAGAATCTGCCTGCGTTTTTCTATGATCTTAGCAGAAGTAACTAAGATTCACTGCTATTCTCACATATGTCTGAGGAGTGAGGTAACTTCAGAGGGAGCATGGCGTGCAGGGTATCCTGCAATAAGGTATGTGCAGTTAAGTTTTTCTAGGGATGGAATTTGCTAGAAAATGCTGCTGATACCGGATTAATGTAAGTTAAAGCCTAAATACAGTGATTTAATAGCGACTAGTATCAGGCTTGCTATCAGAGGTATATACTCTGATTAATGTGCAATATAAAACGTTTGCTGGCATGTTTAATCGTTTTTATATATGCTTTGGTGATAAAACTTATTGGGGCCTAGTTTTTTCCACATGGCTGGCTTTATTTTTGCCTAGAAACAGTTTCCTGAGGCTTTCCACTGTTATAGTATAAAAGTTATAGTTGGTGCAGTTAAAATTACAAACTGTGACATTCAGCTTCCCTCAGCAGTCCCCTGCATGCTATAGGACATCTCTGAAGGGCTCAAAAGGCTTCAAAAGTAGGAGCTGTGGCAGTTGTTATGACTGTTTAAAAAACATATTTTTCGTTTTGTTAATCTGTTTTTTGTATTAAGGGGTTAATCATCCATTTGCAAGTGGGTGCAATGCTCTGCTAACTTGTTACATACACTGTAAAAATTTT
This sequence comes from Bombina bombina, assembly GCF_027579735.1. NCBI lineage: Eukaryota > Metazoa > Chordata > Amphibia > Anura > Bombinatoridae > Bombina > Bombina bombina. The sequence goes on along the minus strand of NC_069510.1, from coordinate 110,195,916 downwards.
GTTAGTTTAACTGCCTTTTTTCACTGTTATTTCAAATTTTGGCAAAATTTGTTTCTCTTAAAGGCACAGTAACGTTTTTTTATATTGCTTGTTAACTTGATTTAAAGTGTTTTCCAAGCTTGCTAGTCTCATTGCTAGTCTGTATAAACATTTCTGACATAGAGGAAACTCCTTGTTTATTATGTTTAAAAGCCATGGTGGAACCCCATAGGAGAATGTGTACTAAATGTATTGATTTCACTTTAAACAATAAAGATCAGCTGTTATCTTTAAAAGAATTATCACCAGAGGATTCTGACGAGGGGGAAGTTATGCCGACTAACTCTCCCCACGTGTCGGACCCTTTGACTCCCGCTCAAGGGACTCACGCTAAAATGACGCCAAGTACATCAAAGACGCCCATAGCGATTACTTTGCAGGACATGGCGGCAATCATGGATAATACCCTGTCAGTGGTATTAGCCAGACTGCCTGAATTCAGAGGAAAGCGCGATAGCTCTGGGGTTAGACATAATACAGAGCGTACAGATGTTTTAAGGCCCATGTCTGATACTGCGTCACAATATGCAGAAGCTGAGGAAGAGCTTCACTCTGTGGGTGACGTCTCTGACTCGGGGAAACCTGATTCAGATATGTCTACTTTTAAATTTAAGCTTGAGAACCTCCGGGTGTTGCTTGGAGAGGTTTTAGCTGCTCGGAATGACTGTGACACAATTGCAATGCCAGAGAAATTGTGTAGACTGGATAAATACTACGCGGTGCCGGTGTGTACTGACGTTTTTCCAATACCTAAAAGGTTTACAGAAATTATTACTAAGGAGTGGGACAGACCCGGTGTGCCGTTTTTCCCCCCCTCCTATTTTTAGAAAAATGTTTCCAATAGACGCCACCACACGGGACTTATGGCAGACGGTCCCTAAGGTGGAGGGAGCAGTTTCTACTTTAGCAAAGCGTACCACTATCCCTGTCGAGGACAGTTGTGCTTTTTCAGATCCAATGGATAAAAAATTAGAAGGTTACCTTAAGAAAATGTTTATTCAACAAGGTTTTATCCTGCAGCCCCTTGCATGCATTGCTCCTGTCACTGCTGCTGCGGCGTTCTGGTTTGAGTCTCTGGAAGAGGCCTTTCAGACAGCTACTCCATTGACTGAAATACTTGACAAGCTTAGAACACTTAAGCTAGCTAATTCTTTTGTTTCTGATGCCATTGTTCATTTGACTAAACTAACGGCTAAGAATTCTGGATTCGCCATCCAGGCGCGTAGGGCGCTATGGCTTAAATCTTGGTCAGCTCACGTGACTTCAAAGTCTAAATTACTTAACATTCCCTTCAAGGGGCAGACCCTATTCGGGCCTGGTTTGAAGGAAATTATTGCTGACATTACTGGAGGTAAGGGTCATACCCTTCCTCAGGACAGGGCCAAATCAAGGGCCAAACAGTCTAATTTTCGTGCCTTTCGAAACTTCAAGGCAGGTGCAGCATCAACTTCCTCTGCTACAAAACAAGAGGGAACTTTTGCGCAATCCAAGCCGGCCTGGAAATCTAACCAGGCCTGGAGCAAAGGCAAGCAGGCCAGAATGCCTGCTGCTGCCTCTAAGACAGCATAAAGGAACGGCCCCCTATCCGGCAACGGATCTAGTAGGGGGCAGACTTTCTCTCTTCGCCCAGGCGTGGGCAAGAGATGTTCAGGATCCCTGGGCGTTGGAGATCATATCTCAGGGATATCTTCTGGACTTCAAAGCTTCCCCCCCACAAGGGAGATTTCACCTTTCGAGATTATCTGTAAACCAGATAAAGAAAGAGGCATTCTTACGCTGTGTGCAAGACCTCCTAATAATGGGAGTGATCCATCCAGTTCCACAGATGGAACAAGGACAGGGATTTTATTCAAATCTGTTTGTGGTTCCCAAAAAAGAGGGAACCTTCAGACCAATTTTGGATCTAAAGATCTTAAACAAATTCCTCAGAGTTCCATCGTTCAAAATGGAAACTATTCGGACAATCCTACCTATGATCCAGGAGGGTCAGTACATGACCACAGTGGATTTGAAGGATGCTTACCTTCACATACCGATTCACAAAGATCATCATCGGTTCCTAAGGTTTGCCTTTCTAGACAGGCATTACCAGTTTGTGGCTCTTCCCTTCGGGTTAGCTACAGCCTCAAGAATTTTTACAAAGGTTCTGGGGTCTCTTCTGGCGGTCCTAAGACCACGGGGCATAGCAGTGGCCCCTTATCTAGACGACATCCTGATACAGGCGTCAAACTTCCAAATTGCCAAATTTCATACGGACATAGTGTTGGCATTTCTGAGGTCGCATGGGTGGAAAGTGAACGAGGGAAAGAGTTCTCTATCACCCCTCACAAGGGTTTCCTTCCTAGGAACTCTGATAAATTCTGTAGAAATGAAAATTTACCTGACGGAGTCCAGGTTATCAAAGCTTCTAAATTCCTGCCGTGTTCTTCACTACATTCCACGCCCTTCGGTGGCTCAGTGCATGGAAGTGATCGGCTTAATGGTAGCGGCGATGGACATAGTGCCATTTGCGCGCCTACATCTCAGACCGCTGCAATTATGCATGCTCAGTCAGTGGAATGGGGATTACACAGATTTGTCCCCTCTGCTAAATCTGGATCAAGAGACCAGAGATTCTCTTCTCTGGTGGCTATCTCGGGTCCATCTGTCCAAAGGTATGACCTTTCGCAGGCCAGATTGGACAATTGTAACAACAGATGCCAGCCTTCTAGGTTGGGGTGCAGTCTGGAATTCCCTGAAGGCTCAGGGATCGTGGACTCAGGAGGAGAAACTCCTCCCAATAAATATTCTGGAGTTAAGAGCAATATTCAATGCTCTTCTAGCTTGGCCTCAGTTAGCAACCCTGAGGTTCATCAGATTTCAGTCGGACAACATCACGACTGTGGCTTACATCAACCATCAAGGGGGGACCAGGAGCTCCATAGCGATGTTAGAAGTCTCCAAGATAATTCGCTGGGCAGAGACTCACTCTTGCCATCTATCAGCGATCCATATCCCAGGTGTAGAGAACTGGGAGGCGGATTTTCTAAGTCGTCAGACTTTTCATCCGGGGGAGTGGGAACTCCATCCGGAGGTATTTGCTCAATTGGTTCATCTTTGGGGCACACCAGAATTGGATCTCATGTCGTCTCGCCAGAACGCCAAGCTTCCTTGTTACGGATCCAGGTCCAGGGACCCAGAAGCGACGCTGATAGATGCTCTAGCAGCACCGTGGTTCTTCAACCTGGCTTATGTGTTTCCACCGTTTCCTCTGCTCCCTCGACTGATTGCCAAAATCAAACAGGAGAGAGCATCGGTGATCTTGATCGCGCCTGCGTGGCCACGCAGGACCTGGTATGCAGACCTGGTGGACATGTCATCCTTTCCACCTTGGCCTTTGCCTCTGAGACAAGACCTTCTACTACAAGGTCCTTTCAATCATCCAAATCTAATTTCTCTGAGACTGACTGCCTGGAGATTGAACGCTTGATTTTATCAAGGCGTGGCTTCTCCGAGTCAGTCATTGATACCTTAATACAGGCACGAAAGCCTGTAACCAGGAAAATCTACCATAAGATATGGCGCAAATATCTTCATTGGTGTGAATCCAAGAATTACTCATGGAGTAAGGTTAGGATTCCTAGGATATTGTCCTTTCTCTAAGAGGGTTTGGATAAAGGATTATCAGCTAGTTCTTTAAAGGGACAGATTTCTGCTCTGTCTATCCTTTTGCACAAGCGTCTGGCAGAGGTTCCAGACGTCCAGGCATTTTGTCAGGCTTTGGTTAGAATTAAGCCTGTGTTTAAACCTGTTGCTCCTCCATGGAGCTTAAACTTGGTTCTTAAGGTTCTTCAAGGAGTTCCGTTTGAACCCCTTCATTCCATTGATATCAAACTTTTATCTTGGAAGGTTCTGTTTTTGATGGCTATTTCCTCGGCTCGTAGAGTCTCTGAGTTATCAGCTTTACAATGTGATTCTCCTTATCTGATTTTCCATACAGATAAAGTAGTTCTGCGTACAAAACCTGGGTTTTTACCTAAGGTAGTTTCCAACAAGAATATCAATCAAGAGATTGTTGTTCCATCATTGTGTCCTAATCCTTCTTCAAAGAAGGAACGTCTTTACATAATTTGGACGTAGTCCGTGCTTTAAAGTTTTACTTACAAGCGACTAAAGATTTTCGTCAAACATCTTCCCTGTTTGTTGTTTACTCTGGACAGAGGAGAGGTCAAAAGGCTTCGGCAACCTCTCTTTCTTTTTGGCTTCGGAGCGTAATACGCTTAGCCTATGAGACTGCTGGACAGCAGCCCCCTGAAAGGATTACAGCTCATTCTACTAGAGCTGTGGCTTCCACCTGGGCCTTTAAAAATGAGGCTTCTGTTGAACAGATTTGCAAAGCGGCGACTTGGTCTTCGCTTCATACCTTTTCAAAATTTTACAAATTTGATACTTTTGCTTCTTCGGAGGCTTTTTTTGGGAGAAAGGTTTTACAGGCAGTGGTCCCTTCCGTTTAAGTACCTGCCTTGTCCCTCCCTTCATCCGTGTACTTTAGCTTTGGTATTGGTATCCCACAAGTAATAGATGATCCGTGGACTGGATACACCTAACAAGAGAAAACATAATTTATGCTTACCTGATAAATTTATTTCTCTTGTGGTGTATCCAGTCCACGGCCCGCCCTGTCCTTTTAAGGCAGGTCTAAATTTTAAACTACAGTCACCACTGCACCCTATGGTTTCTCCTTTCTCGGCTAGTTTCGGTCGAATGACTGGATATGTGGACTGTTGGGAAGGAGAATGTCCCACAAGTAATGGATGATCCGTGGACTGGATACACCACAAGAGAAATAAATTTATCAGGTAAGCATAAATTATGTTTTTTAACTAAAGCTTCAGGCACCTATACACCTTTATGTTATCTTTTTTCCATTTCCCTTCGGCTGAATGACTGGGGGTTATGGGTAAGGGAAGTGACATATATAGCAGCTTTGCTGTGGTGCTCTTTGCCTCCTCCTGCTGGCCAGGAGTGATATTCCCATTAGTAATTGATGATTCCGTTTACTCACCATATCAGGAAATAAATAAATTTATCAGGTAAGCATAAATTATGTTTTTTCCTCCCTTTATGGATCTACAATAAACTCCCTATTCCATAACCTCTGCTAACATTTGGTTTGGCTGTCTGCTGCATGATTTCTATTGGACGAGTGTCTATTGCTAAGCATGTTTTTATAAACATTTAGACACTCATTTAGCTATTTCTTTGGGCACTTTTTTATAGTTATTTATATATTTATTAAATGTATATGGCCCTGTGACTATTCATTTTCAATATTCCCTTGCTGTTTTGCGAGTATCAGCTTTTTTCAAAAAGATTTAACAAGGAAATTAAAGCATTTCAACAATATCCCCTTATAGCTTATAGACGGGTCCCTAACATAAGAGATTTGGTGGTTAAAAATAATATAGGGCCTGTTAAACACAAACAACAAACGTACATTACTTCCAAAAATAATGGCACCTACCCATGCCTAAACTGTGCCAGCTGTAACTCTGTAATCAGAGGTAAAGAATTTGTGCATCCACACACGGGCAAAAGATTTAAAATAACTAATTTTTACACATGTGAATCCACGCATCTGGTATATTTAATAAAATGCCCATGTTCAAAAATATACTTAGGAGAGACAGTGAGGAAAATAAGAAACAGGCTCAGTCAGCACAGATGCAACATAAGATGTAGTGACATGAAAGCTCCAGTGGCCTGCCATTTTCGTGAAGCCGGTTATAGTATATTCCAGCTAAGGTGGCAACTTATTGACAGCGTGGGCACTTTGAGAAGGGATGGTAATAGGGAGCTTTTATTGAAGAGAAAGATTTACAAATTGGATACATTAACTCCCAAGGGTATCAACAGGGAGATGGATATGTCAGTATTTCTGTGATGAGAAATTATATAAATTGTAACATAATTCTTTCTGAATAGGCTTCATACAGCATGATTGTATCACATCATATAACATAACTTAAATGTTATATGTATAAGTACTTTTGTTTTTAAAGGAAAATTTGTTTTTTTGTGACCACTAGGTGGCAGTAAATTATGTGTATTTTAGTATTATTTGTAAATGGTATTGCAAGGGTTAAGGGATATGGTATTTAAGTAGCAACATACAGGTGTTCTGTATTAGCATAATTAAGGGTGAATAACCCGAAACGTTGCTCTTGTTGTTGCTGTGTGCCTACATGCTTTTTGTAAGATAAAGAAAATAAAAGCCATAAAGACAAGAATATTCCTCTTTATTTGGTGCTGTGGACTTCTGCTGTTTAGTTTATTCTTTCTATAGTTTTCCGTGCGTCAGTTTACACTTGTCAGGTTAGCGCACGTTCGCATAGTTATGCGCAGGTTAGGCTTCGGTGTGCAAAATCTCCTTTTTTTTAATTGTCAGGTTTTTTTTGCGTGCTTGGAGGAACTTTTTTTCTATCTTTAGATTTAATTTTAATTTCTCCTGCTTTGTTTTGCAGTTTGGCTTGCTCTGGGGAGGCGGACAGCGATTGCCAGAAATCAACACAATCAAATACGATTGGGTTGATTGACAACCCCCTGCTAGTGGCCGATCAGCTGCGAATCTGCAGGGGGCGGCGTTGCACCAGCAGTTCACAAGAACTGCTGGTGCAATGCTGAATGCGGAGAGTGTAATGCTGTCCGCATTCAGCAATGTCTGTCGACAGACATTTAAAATAAATAGGCCTCTAGGGGTTAAAGATCCTAAAGTTTCTGATGAGTTTTTAAGACAGTTTGTAAGACTGTTGTTAATCTCCCTGGGGGTTTCCCTGTGCCTGATGCTGTCTCTGACATGATCTCTAGGCAATGGTCTAAGCCAGGTAATTCTGCAAGGTTTAAAAAGTTATATCCTTTACCTGCTGCTAATTTAAATTTATGGGAAACAGTTCCAAGGTGGATGGGGCAGTTTCCACTCTGGCTAAACTTGTTACTATTACTTTGGAAGACAATACTTATTTTTAAGACCCTTTAGACAGAAAGTTAGAATCTTTTCATAGAAGGGCCTTTTTACATGCAAGTTGTATTATTAGGCCAGCTATTTCTATTGCGGATGTAACTGATGCTTCTACTTAATGGTTGTCTAGTCTTTCAGATCAGTATTCTGATGGCTCTGCTAGTGCAAATCTATTGGGTTTGCTTCAGATTGCCAATTGTTTTATTTGTGATGCTGTTTCTTGCATGGGTCAAGGACCCAAACAAGAGCTTTAAAAACCCTCCCACCTCCCATGTCTCTCTAGTTTTGTTCTTGGCCTCTGAGGAAATGGTTGAGAGTAGAGGTTGTTCCAGCTACAGATTACAAATTGGGAGCTCAGACCTAAGTGGGACCCAGAGAATTTGCAAAGAAAACAGAAAAGACTCTTCACAGCAGCTGAATGATTCAGAGACACAGGAATACCCTATTATGTACACATCATTTCCCTAACGGAACTTCAGTCATAACTACCCTCAGGTGTCACGGGTACTCATCCCTAGCCTCCGGGACTCCGGTATTTCCTACTGCAATCCTATGCGGTACTCGATACCTGAACTGGATGGGCTCTCTACTGGATACTGACATAGATGACATGCCTGGTAAGCCAGTGGAGGGGTGCTGCATAAGGTAAGTGCCATTACACAGCACAGACACAGCCCAGATGCTATTTGTAGGTACTTTGGCACAGGTACGGCATAGCCAGGTGGGGACTTAACCTGCTCCCCACATGACACAATTTTTTTCCATATCATGACACTAACAGTTCTACTATCATTGGGAACACTATTGGGGAAGCCTCTGATCCTTTTAACCATCTAGCAGCTTTTGAGATTTTTTTTTGAGCACTTTACAAAATTATGTGTATGGCCCTTTAAGAGAACCAGCAATAACTTAATGCATGATGCAGTTCTATAGTGCAGGCTCCGGTTAAGCAGGAGAACATATTTTAACAGGGTTCATAGTGTTTTTATGCTTGGTGCACGTTATTTTACTTAAAAACATTCAAAGTGTTTTTATTACTTCTAATTCACCGGCTTTACTTCCAGCGGTAGCCCTGCCCCCTTTGTGTTCCCAGGCCTTTTCTCTCAGCTTTCTGGAGCCTCTGTGCCTAGATTTCACCTACAACAGTTGTGGCCTGATCTTTAACAGATTCTTATCTGGGGGCGAGTACCCATACAGGAGCTGCCAGGGGGTATGTAAGGGCTTTACTTATTTCTTGGAGCTTGTTAAACTTTCTAGTGGACTCTCACCAGCTGTATGAAAGAAAATAATTCATTTATGCTTACATGATAAATAAAAAAAATTATGGTGGTGAGAGTCCACTAGACCCCACACTTTTTTTTTTTGGGGTTACTTTTTTTCTTTAGCACATGTTCTTTCCCTGCTTCTTATTCCTTTTTCTTACCTCAGTTGCTTGGCTATACATTAGACTGAGGTATCTGTGAGGTGGGAGGGGTTTTATAGAGTTCTTGGGGTTTGGGAATCTTTGCCTCCTTCTAGTCTTAGAGAAGAGTAATTCCCAGGAGTAAAGGATTGTGAACTCTCACCACCATGAAATAAACTGATTTATCAGGTAAGCATAATTTATGTTTTTAGACAATAATAGTCAAGTTTTTAATTATAATATAATTAATAATTGTATATATTAATATTATATAATTATGGTAATATTATTAAAGAGATATGAAACCCCAAAAATGTATTTTGTGATTCAGACAGAGCAAACCATTTTAAATGTTTTTCCAATTTGCTTCTATTACCAAATTTGCTTAGTTCCCATGATATTCTGTGTTTAAGAGAAACCTAGGTAGGCAACTAGAGCACTATATTGCAGGAGATAGTGCTGCCATCTAGTGCCCTTGCAAATGGATAACATTATTGCAAAACTGCTGCCATATAGAGCTCCAGAAATGTGCTGGCCCCTAATGTTATGTCTCTGCTTTTAAACAAAAGATAAACAAAGAAAAATATAAAATATTCTATTTCACTAATTGGTTTAAATATATTGTTAAATCTGTGCTCATATGCCAAGCCAGATGATGATACAGCTAGCAAGCCAATCAGGACCAGGCATACGTGTGTATGCTCTGATCACTGACCATTTGCTCACCTGGAGCAGAATTTGATTAAAAATAAAATGCTCTAACAAAATAGAGTATATACATTTTATGCTACAATGTCACTTTAAAGATTTCAATTCAACTGCCAACTTTGTTTTTTTATTATGAAGCTCCTCCCACATTTTAGTCTCCTTAGAGGAGTGAATCCTCTTCCCTTACTAATCCCCTACACTTTCTCTAACGCCCCCTGTCTTTTCATGAAGAAACCACACTCAGTCAAAAGAAAAAATACATGCTGGATACTAACTGATCAGTGCATGAAATCTTAAAGACATTTCTTTATTATACAGATCAAACCTTTGACTGGTGCAAATTCTAAACCCTGGACAGTGATTATAAATAATAACTTCTTATTGTAAAACTATATAGGGACAATTATTCAAAGGGACATAACCCCAATTTTTTTTTCAGGATTCAGATAGAACAGACAATATTAAACAACTTTCCAATTTACTTCTTTTATCGAATTTGCTTAATTCCCTTGAGATCCTTTGCTAAAGGAACAGCATTGCACTACTGAACACATCCAGTTAGCCAATCACAAGAGACAAATGTGTGCAGGCACCAATCAGCAGCTAGCTCCCACTAGTGTAGGAGATGTGCGTATTCTTTTTCAACAAGGGATACCAAGAGAGCAAAGCACATTTGAAAATAGAAGGGAATTTAAAAGTATCTTAAAATGACCAGCTCTATCTGAATCATGCAAGTTTAATTTTGACTTTCCTACCCCTTTAAACAACTAGACTTTAATGGGGATTTTCTGTTAAAAATCCATTAGATGTTTTTCTAAAGGGTTATAAATGATCACATACTTCAGCATATAAAGGCTCCTTTCTTTCATGTAATTAGCAAGAGTCCATGAGCTAGTGACGTATGGGATATACATTCCTACCAGGAGGGGCAAAGTTTCCCAAACCTCAAAATGCCTATAAATACACCCCTCACCACACCCACAATTCAGTTTTACAAACTTTGCCTCCGATGGAGGTGGTGAAGTAAGTTTGTGCTAGATTCTACGTTGATATGCGCTCCGCAGCAAGTTGGAGCCCGGTTTTCCTCTCAGCGTGCAGTGAATGTCAGAGGGATGTGAGGAGAGTATTGCCTATTTGAATGCAGTGATCTCCTTCTACGGGGTCTATTTCATAGGTTCTCTGTTATCGGTCGTAGAGATTCATCTCTTACCTCCCTTTTCAGATCGACGATATACTCTTATATATACCATTACCTCTGCTGATTCTCGTTTCAGTACTGGTTTGGCTTTCTACAAACATGTAGACGAGTGTCCTGGGGTAAGTAAATCTTATTTTATGTGACACTCTAAGCTATGGTTGGGCACTTTGTTTATAAAGTTCTAAATATATGTATTCAAACATTTATTTGCCTTGACTCAGAATATTCAACTTTCCTTATTTTTCAGACAGTCAGTTTCATATTTGGGATAATGCATTTGATTTAATCATTTTTTCTTACCTTCAAAAATTTGACTCTTTTTCCCTGTGGGCTGTTAGGCTCACGGGGGCTGAAAATGCTTCATTTTATTGCGTCATTCTTGGCGCAGACTTTTTTGGCGCAAAAATTCTTTTCCGTTTCCGGCGTCATACGTGTCACCGGAAGTTGCGTCATTTTTTGACGTTATTTTGCGCCAAAAATGTCGGCGTTCCGGATGTGGCGTCATTTTTGGCGCCAAAAGCATTTAGGCGCCAAATAATGTGGGCGTCTTATTTGGCGTCGCTTTTGTCTCCACATTATTTAAGTCTAATTTTTCATTGCTTCTGGTTGCTAGAAGCTTGTTCTTTGGCATTTTTTCCCATTCCTGAAACTGTCATTTAAGGAATTTGGTCAATTTTGCTTTATATGTTGTTTTTTCTCTTACATATTGCAAGATGTCTCACGTTGCATCTGAGTCAGAAGATACTACAGGAAAATCGCTGTCTAGTGCTGGATCTACCAAAGCTAAGTGTATCTGCTGTAAACTTTTGGTAGCTATTTCTCCGGCTGTTGTTTGTATTAATTGTCATGACAAACTTGTTAATGCAGATAATATTTCCTTTAGTAAAGTACCATTGTCTGTTGCAGTTCCTTCAACATCTAAGGTGCAGAATGTTCCTGATAATATAAGAGATTTTGTTTCTGAATCCATCAAGAAGGCTATGTCTGTTATTTCTCCTTCTAGTAAACGTAAAAAATCTTTTAAAACTTCTCTCCCTACAGATGAATTTTTAAATGAACATCATCATTCTGATTCTGATGACTCTTCTGGTTCAGAGGATTCTGTTTCAGAGATTGATGCTGATAAATCTTCATATTTATTTAAAATGGAATTTATTCGTTCTTTACTTAAAGAAGTACTAATTGCTTTAGAAATAGAGGATTCTGGTCCTCTTGATACTAATTCTAAACGTTTAGATAAGGTATTTAAATCTCCTGTGGTTATTCCAGAAGTTTTTCCTGTTCCTAATGCTATTTCTGCAGTAATTTCCAAAGAATGGGATAAATTGGGTAATTCATTTACTCCTTCTAAACGTTTTAAGCAATTATATCCTGTACCGTCTGACAGGTTAGAATTTTGGGACAAAATCCCTAAAGTTGATGGGGCTATTTCTACCCTTGCTAAACGTACTACCATTCCTATGTCAGATGGTACTTCGTTTAAAGATCCTTTAGATAGGAAAATTGAATCCTTTCTAAGAAAAGCTTATCTGTGTTCAGGTAATCTTCTTAGACCTGCTATATCATTGGCTGATGTTGCTGCAGCTTCAACTTTTTGGTTGGAAACTTTAGCGCAACAAGTAACAAATCATGATTCTCATGATATTATTATTCTTCTTCAGCATGCTAATAATTTTATCTGTGATGCCATTTTTGATATTATCAGAGTTGATGTCAGGTTTATGTCTCTAGCTATTTTAGCTAGAAGAGCTTTATGGCTTAAGACTTGGAATGCTGATATGGCTTCTAAATCAACTCTACTTTCCATTTCTTTCCAGGGTAACAAATTATTTGGTTCTCAGTTGGATTCTATTATCTCAACTGTTACTGGTGGGAAAGGAACTTTTTTACCACAGGATAAAAAATCTAAAGGTAAAAACAGGGCTAATAATCGTTTTCGTTCCTTTCGTTTCAACAAAGAACAAAAGCCTGATCCTTCATCCTCAGGAGCAGTTTCAGTTTGGAAACCATCTCCAGTCTGGAATAAATCCAAGCCTGCTAGAAAGGCAAAGCCTGCTTCTAAGTCCACATGAAGGTGCGGCCCTCATTCCAGCTCAGCTGGTAGGGGGCAGGTTACGTTTTTTCAAAGTAATTTGGATCAATTCTGTTCACAATCTTTGGATTCAGAACATTGTTTCAGAAGGGTACAGAATTGGTTTCAAGATGAGACCTCCTGCAAAGAGATTTTTTCTTTCCCGTGTCCCAGTAAATCCAGTGAAAGCTCAAGCATTTCTGAATTGTGTTTCAGATCTAGAGTTGGCTGGAGTAATTATGCCAGTTCCAGTTCCGGAACAGGGGATGGGGTTTTATTCAAATCTCTTCATTGTACCAAAGAAGGAGAATTCCTTCAGACCAGTTCTGGATCTAAAAATATTGAATCGTTATGTAAGGATACCAACGTTCAAGATGGTAACTATAAGGACTATCTTGCCTTTTGTTCAGCAAGGGAATTATATGTCCACAATAGATTTACAGGATGCATATCTGCATATTCCGATTCATCCAGATCATTATCAGTTCCTGAGATTCTCTTTTCTGGACAAGCATTACCAGTTTGTGGCTCTACCGTTTGGCCTAGCTACAGCTCCAAGAATTTTTACAAAGGTTCTCGGTGCCCTTCTGTCTGTAATCAGAGAACAGGGTATTGTGGTATTTCCTTATTTGGACGATATCTTGGTACTTGCTCAGTCTTTACATTTAGCAGAATCTCATACGAATCGACTTGTGTTGTTTCTTCAAGATCATGGTTGGAGGATCAATTTACCAAAAAGTTCATTGATTCCTCAGACAAGGGTAACCTTTCTGGGTTTCCAGATAGATTCAGTGTCCATGACTCTGTCTTTAACAGACAAGAGACGTCTAAAATTGATTTCAGCTTGTCGAAACCTTCAGTCACAATCATTCCCTTCGGTAGCCTTATGCATGGAAATTCTAGGTCTTATGACTGCTGCATCGGACGCGATCCCCTTTGCTCGTTTTCACATGCGACCTCTTCAGCTCTGTATGCTGAATCAATGGTGCAAGGATTACACAAAGATATCTCAATTAATATCTTTAAAACCGATTGTTCGACACTCTCTAACGTGGTGGACAGATCACCATCGTTTAATTCAGGGGGCTTCTTTTGTGCTTCCGACCTGGACTGTAATTTCAACAGATGCAAGTCTCACAGGTTGGGCAGCTGTGTGGGGATCTCTGACGGCACAAGGAGTTTGGGAATCTCAGGAGGTGAGATTACCGATCAATATTTTGGAACTCCGTGCAATTTTCAGAGCTCTTCAGTTTTGGCCTCTTCTGAAGAGAGAATCATTCATTTGTTTTCAGACAGACAATGTCACAACTGTGGCATACATCAATCATCAAGGAGGGACTCACAGTCCTCTGGCTATGAAAGAAGTATCTCGAATTTTGGTTTGGGCGGAATCCAGCTCCTGTCTAATCTCTGCGGTTCATATCCCAGGTGTAGACAATTGGGAAGCGGATTATCTCAGTCGCCAAACGTTGCATCCGGGCGAATGGTCTCTTCACCCAGAGGTATTTCTTCAGATTGTTCAAAGGTGGGAACTTCCAGAAATAGATCTGATGGCGTCTCATCTAAACAAGAAACTTCCCAGATATCTGTCCAGATCCCGGGATCCTCAGGCGGAGGCAGTGGATGCATTATCACTTCCTTGGAAGCATCATCCTGCCTATATCTTTCCGCCTCTAGTTCTTCTTCCAAGAGTAATCTCCAAGATTCTGAAGGAATGCTCGTTTGTTCTGCTGGTTGCTCCGGCATGGCCTCACAGGTTTTGGTATGCGGATCTTGTCCGGATGGCCTCTTGCCAACCGTGGACTCTTCCGTTAAGACCAGACCTTCTGTCACAAGGTCCTTTTTTCCATCAGGATCTGAAATCCTTAAATTTAAAGGTATGGAGATTGAACGCTTGATTCTTCGTCAAAGAGGTTTCTCTGACTCTGTGATTAATACTATGTTACAGGCTCGTAAATCTGTATCTAGAGAGATATATTATAGAGTCTGGAAGACTTATATTTCTTGGTGTCTTTCTCATCATTTTTCTTGGCATTCTTTTAGAATACCGAGAATTTTACAGTTTCTTCAGGATGGTTTAGATAAGGGTTTGTCTGCAAGTTCCTTGAAAGGACAAATCTCTGCTCTTTCTGTTCTTTTCCACAGAAAGATTGCTATTCTTCCTGATATTCATTGTTTTATACAAGCTTTGGTTCGTATAAAACCTGTCATTAAGTCTATTTCTCCTCCTTGGAGTTTGAATTTGGTTCTGGGAGCTCTTCAAGCTCCTCCCTTTGAACCTATGCATTCATTGGACATTAAATTACTTTCTTGGAAAGTTTTGTTCCTTTTGGCCATCTCTTCTGCCAGAAGAGTTTCTGAATTATCTGCTCTTTCTTGTGAGTCTCCTTTTCTGATTTTTCATCAGGATAAGGCGGTGTTGCGAACTTCTTTTGAATTTTTACCTAAAGTTGTGAATTCCAACAACATTAGTAGAGAAATTGTGGTTCCTTCATTATGTCCTAATCCTAAGAATTCTAAGGAGAAATCATTGCATTCTTTGGATGTTGTTAGAGCTTTGAAATATTATGTTGAAGCTACTAAATCTTTCCGAAAGACTTCTAGTCTATTTGTTATCTTTTCCGGTTCAAGAAAAGGCCAGAAAGCTTCTGCCATTTCTTTGGCATCTTGGTTGAAATCTTTAATTCATCTTGCCTATGTTGAGTCGGGTAAAACTCCGCCTCAGAGGATTACAGCTCATTCTACCAGGTCAGTTTCTACTTCCTGGGCGTTTAGGAATGAAGCTTCGGTTGATCAGATTTGCAAAGCAGCAACTTGGTCCTCTTTGCATACTTTTACTAAATTCTACCATTTTGATGTATTTTCTTCTTCTGAAGCAGTTTTTGGTAGAAAAGTACTTCAGGCAGCGGTTTCAGTCTGAATCTTCTGCTTATGTTTTTTCATTAAACTTTATTTTGGGTGTGGATTATTTTCAGCAGGAATTGGCTGTCTTTATTTTATCCCTCCCTCTCTAGTGACTCTTGTGTGGAAAGATCCACATCTTGGGTAATCATTATCCCATACGTCACTAGCTCATGGACTCTTGCTAATTACATGAAAGAAAACATAATTTATGTAAGAACTTACCTGATAAATTCATTTCTTTCATATTAGCAAGAGTCCATGAGGCCCGCCCTTTTTTTGTGGTGGTTATGATTTTTGTATAAAGCACAATTATTCCAATTCCTTATTTTATATGCTTTCGCACTTTTTTATCACCCCACTTCTTGGCTATTCGTTAAACTGAATTGTGGGTGTGGTGAGGGGTGTATTTATAGGCATTTTGAGGTTTGGGAAACTCTGCCCCTCCTGGTAGGAATGTATATCCCATACGTCACTAGCTCATGGACTCTTGCTAATATGAAAGAAATGAATTTATCAGGTAAGTTCTTACATAAATTATGTTTTTTGCTTTGAATACGTCATTAAAGTGATTGTAACCTTTAATCAATTACTGCCCAATATATAAAATTAATCTTCAAAACAGGGGTACTTTAATTAATTAACATGTTGACAGAGGCTTCATTTTTAAAGTATTTACCATTTAATTATGGTTATACTGCCGTTTCTCCACCCACATCTCCTACTGTATTTAGTAGATCGATGATAAATCCAGCTTCCTCCAATTGTTGTGTGCTCGGCGAGCTGGACGCCAGATGGGGCACGCAACGATTGGAGGAACCCAGATTCATCATAGGTCTGCTAAATACAGTATGAGATGCGGGCAAGAGGAACGGCACAATGTTTACCATCACTCAATGGTAAATATTTTAAAGATTAAGCGGCTTTCAAAATGTTAATGAATTAAAGTGCCCCTGTTTTAAATATTACTTTTATATACTGGGCAGTAATTGATTAAGGTTTACAATCACTTTAAATCAAGCTTTTAATTAGTGTTTAAAGAGACATTTACCTCCTAGAGAATGTTGTATAAAATGGCCTTAGCCATTATTGGCCTTAGCAGAGGTGACTAAATAAGATCCTGAAAAAAGAAAAAAAAAATGCAAACATAATGACTGTGACTAGGCCTGTCTACATTACAAGTCCATATTGGATCTTCCATATAAGGCAATGGTGGGGGAATTATTTGACCACTGAAAAACATTGAAAAGTGTTAATGTATTTAGAAGGTTTTCTCATTTGGACAGTATGTTGCTGTAAAATAAAGAAAACAGAAAATAATTACAAGGTGTTTTATGCCCTTTAACATCCATTTAAGGCAGGGATGGGGAACCTTGGCCCTCCAGATGTTTCAGAACTACATTTCCCATGATTCTCAACTGGACTTCAGAGTGCCTAAGCATCATGGGTAATGTAGTTCTGAAACATCAGTAAGGCCAAGGTTCCCCATCCCCGCTTTAAGGTTACTGCTATTTACACAACACTCAGGGTGCCAATATTAACCCCAAGCGCTCAATGTCTCACCTCTTGGCACATGTTTCAGGGTCCAGTTTACCCTCCGCTTCTTCCTGCTTGTCCGTCACTGTAGGTTCTGTTCTTGATGTGTCCGCACTCACAGACCCAGGATCATTCTGATTTGTTACTGGTTCTTTGCTCGGCTTGTCCTGAATCTGTGCTTTTAAAGATGGCACAACAATGATATCATTGGGGTCATCATCCAATAGCTCAGTGCTGTGTTGTACGGCTAATTCAGATGGCGCCACATTGTCACAGCTGTGTTTCCCTTTCTCCTTTTTGGATTTTGACCCATGTTTCTTGCCGAATCTGGGCATAGTTCCCATGTGGCTGTACATGTCACATGACCTGGCATAGGAGGGACTCTTGGGGATAGCTGTGAGGTCATCTTGGGTCGTCTCAAAGACACTGCTGCCCACCCTGATATCCCCATGGTGCTGGAGGTCTACCTCTCGGCTACTCCCTCTTCGAAAAGCGCGTGGAAGGTTACTCAGGCTGCCAAACACGTTGAATTTAAAAAACTCTGTAAATGACAATAAAAAGGATTAAAGGACCAGTAAATACAGTATATTTGCATAATCAACAAATGCATGATAAAAAGACAATGCAATAGCACATGGGGTCAATTTATTATAGTGCGAGCGGACATGATACAATGTAGCGTATCATGTCCGCTGCACATCAATAAATGCTATTGACATTTATCAGGTGCAATGTTGCCCCCTGCAGATTCGCGGCCAATCGGCTGCTAGCAGGGAGTGTCAATCAACCCGATCGTAATACTAAATATTAAAATCAGGGGCACTTTCAGTGATGAAAGTGTACATTGCACCGTATTTTACAAATATTTACCTTTTACTTCTTCAAAGCCAGATCGGCATCCCCCACCCTCAGATCCTCTGTAAATACGTCACCAATGACGAAACCGTCTTCCTCCAATCACGGCAGGGCCTCACAAGATGGACGCTCTGGGGGGGAACCCGTGATTGGAGGAAGCCAATTTAATCATTGGTGACGTATTTACAGAGGACCTACAGGCAGGGGATACCGATCCAGCTTTGAAGAAGTAAGAGGTAAGTATTTGTAAAAATACGGTGCAATGTAAAATTTCATCACTGAAAGTGCACCTGTTTTTAATAGTATTACGATCGGGTTGATTGACACTCCCTGCTAGCAGCCGCGAATCTGCAGGGGGCAACATTGCACCAGAAGTTCACAAGAACTGCTGGTGCAATGATAAATGCCGACAGCGTATGCTGTCAGCATTTATCGATGTGCTGCGGACATGATACGTTACTTCGTATCATGTCCGCTCGCACATTGATAAATGGGTGGATTTGATTTAAATCACTAGTCAGTAAGACCAATTTAAATCGATTTAAATCATGGTTTTCATTTTTAGAATAACTTTCCATATTATTTTTCCAGTTATATCAGATCATTACGGATTTGGTTATATATCATTAGATATGCATAGATAGATCATTTAAATAAATGGAGGAGATGAAAAGAGGAGGTGAACTATCTCCAGTTTAACAGGTTAATCATTTATATTTGATCAACATTTAAGCTTTACTTTATTGGAAGGAAAAAATAATGATTATCTTTAAGTGAATGTAAACTTTCATCAATTTAGTGCCCGGTTTTTAAAAATACTATTAAAAACAGGGGCACTTTTATTTTTTTACAAATACCTTTTACTTCTTCAAAGCTGGATCGGCATCCCCCGCCTGCAGGTCCTATGTAAATACGTCACCAATGACTAAACCGGCTTCCTCCAATCACAGGTTCCCCCCCCGAGCGTCCATCTCATGAGGCCCTGCCGTGATTGGAGGAAGCCGGTTTCGTCACTGGTGACCTATTTACAGAGGAACTGAGGGCGGGGGATGCCGATCTGGCTTTGAAGAAGTAAAAGGTAAATATTTCTAAAATACGGTGCAATGTAAACTTTCATCAATGAAAGTGCCCCTGTTTTTAATAGTATATTTAAAAACCGGGCACTAATTGATAAAAGTTTACATTCACTTTAATAATAACTATTTCGTTTTATTTAATGATTTGTAATGCTTGCCCCTCCCTCCTCACACTTAGGTCCTTGTGCAGATCTATTCAACTCCAAACAACCTTCCATTCAGTGAACTTCTTAAACTTAGCATGGGTTGATTCTTTGTACATAGATTTGCTTATGAGCAATGGCATTAAAAGGACAGTAAAGTCAAAATTAAACTTTCATGGTTTCATGTAATTTTTAACAATTTTCTCTTCTATCTTCTCTTCTAATTTGCTTTGTTCTCTTGGTATCCATTGTTGAAAAGCATACATAGGTAGGCTGCACTACTGTGAGCTAGCTGCTTGTCACTATCTCACCCAATGTATTCAGCTAGGCCCCAGTAAAGTATTGCAATCCTTCAACAAAGGATACCAAAAGAATAAAGCAAATTTGATAATATAAATAAATCTGAAATCTGATAATAATATGCTCTTTCTGAAACTCAAAAGGTTTTCTTTCATGATTATGTCCCTTTAACGTCTAAATCGGCCCCATGGAATTAAGTTACCAAAATTCTTAAACATTACAGCCATGAATATACGGCATCTTTTCTATATTTCAGAATGAATAACCTTTAATGTATCGTAAATAACAACTATTTTTAGAAAAATTTTTTCTCAACAAGCATTTTATGCAAAATAATGGAGCAAAAAATAGAAACAAACCTAACACCCTACTCGAGCACAAACCCGATCTCATATTCTCACGTGCGCTAACCCGACATGAAAATATAAATATTTCACATTCCAATGTTCTTCATATAGAAGAATATGTTCTATTTATTTAGAAATAAATATTTATATACATACATATATAATCAAAATTCATTAAAATTATGGTGGAGATAAAAGCATGAGATTAAAATCCTCCATATTGCAAAAGTAAATCAATAGAAATTATTGCAAAAACTCCAAAGATAGACAGCGCCACAAAATAAATGAACAAATAAATAAATAAATACCCTATTTACCTAATATTACCTTCTTACTCCATATAAGTGCTAGCCTAAAAGATGTAGCAAAATACACCAGTGTTAAGGTTATTAGTCCAACAACACAAAAAAACGGTATATAAAGGTAAATATGTAAAAGCCATAAAACAAATAAAATGATGAATATATACAGTTCAAATGAACAATATTTTCTACTTAGTCCAAAGTGAACTGGGGTTGCTGCTCCTTCTGTGCCCAACGGTGTCCGTTCTCAGGCTCTATTGATTTTATAGCAAAGAGGTTCTCTAAGAAAAGAGAAAAGACAGAGCGCATCCACGATCTAAGTGTAGTTTATAAAAAGTCACACTTTATTATTTGTACAAAACAACGATTTCACACTCACAAAGCTGCCCTCAAACATATGAGGTATGTCTCTCTGTGTCTGCAGTTTTCGTGTGTCAGACTAGTATACAGGGGACTAAACCTTAAGCAGTGCTGTGGGGTATAAGTATGTAAAAACATACCATAATGGAGATCATGTGAATGCGCTGTGTCAATTGAACCATATAAGCCGGCTGTAGCTCAATCCAAGCGACATTCACACTCACTTCTCCTAGACGTCAGATTATGGGCGTGGCCTTAACTGGCGAGGGGCGTAGATAGTAGAGGGGCACAAAAGGGCGGATTATGGACAGATAGGGCATAGCCTCTGACGAAGCGGGAGGAGCCCGCGAAACGCGTAAGGCCACGCCCATAATCTGACGTCTAGGAGAAGTGAGTGTGAATGTCGCTTGGATTGAGCTACAGCCGGCTTATATGGTTCAATTGACACAGCGCATTCACATGATCTCCATTATCGTATGTTTTTACATACTTATACCCCACAGCACTGCTTAAGGTTAAGTCCCCTGTATACTAGTCTGACACACGAAAACTGCAGACACAGAGGGGCATACAGAGAGAACACAGCACAGCTGGAGTGGGAATGTTTAACTGTCGAAGAAACAGACATACCTCATATGTTTGAGGGCAGCTTTGTGAGTGTGAAATCGTTGTTTTGTACAAATAATAAAAGGTGACTTTTTATAAACTACACTTAGATCGTGGATGCGCTCTGTCTTTTCTCTTTTCCTAGAAAACCTCTTTGCAATAGAAATTACTGCACAGGCAATTAGCACATCTAGGCAAGTATCCCTGCTTGCCTTTACCCAGTAAAGCTCTATATACATTGTTACCAATGCACCAGAGGATTCTGGGTAAGATATGCAAATTAAATATGCAACATTGCAGCTTTTTGCTTCAAATACTGTGTAAATGGGGTAAATGCAGCAAATACAAACATGATTTATATAAATACATATACATCTTTAGACATGTATATGTATGTGTGTGTTTATATGTGTATATGTCTGTAAATACATAAATACATATGTACGCACATATAAACATATATACAGTACATATATATAAAGGTAGCCCTCAGTTTACGCCGGGGTTAGGTTCCAGAAGGAATGGTTGTAAATCGAAATTGTTGTAAATTGAAACCCAGTTTATAATGTAAGTCAATGGGAAGTGAGGGAGTTAGGTTCCAGGCCCCTCTCAAAATTGGCATAAGTAACACCTAATACATTATTTTTAAAGCTTTGAAATGAAGACTTTAAATGCTAAACAGCATTATAAACATAATAAAATAATCACACAACACAGAATATATAATTCAACTAAGTTAAATGAACAAAAACATTAGCTAAACAGCATTATAAACCTAATAAAATAATCACACAACACACACTTTACTTGCATTTTTCTGCAAACAGTTCTTTCTATGCATTCCAATCTGGACTGATTTATAGATAGGAAGATCTTGTTCCTTTGCAAGCTACTCGATAGCTCAGGTCTGGTTAAACTGATTAATTTCGGCTTGCTTGGCTTGCATATGTTTGCTGCAACACAAGTGGACAGCTCCACCTACTGGCTATTTTAATCAATGCACTGCTTCTCAATGCTTTTCAATAGCAGTCACATAACTGAAAAAAAAGGTTGTTATTCTGAAACGGTGCAAATGGAACCGTTGTAAACCGAGGGCCACCTGTATGTGTATATATATATATATATATATATATATATATATACACACACATATATATATATATACACATACATACATATATATACACATTTAAACATGTACAGGTATATGTATGTATGTCTATATTTAAGCCCTTTGCATATCTTTTATTTTCTAACACCTGAGACCTCTTGTCTTTGAGCCCTTATAACTTTGTCTGGTTACAGTACTGTACTATCTTTATCATGGTACTATGTATACAAAAGTAATAATAATGATATAAAACTACCTATAGGTTACATGTATAAGCTGTCTAATGACATGTAATTACTGCCTAAATGACATAAGATATTGTTTACACTATGGGGCTGATTTATTAAGGCCCGTATTGCCCCTAAAGCAGCTGTTAAACAGGAGTTAAGAAGCAGCGGTCTTAGGATCGTATACGATTGGGTTGATTGACACCCCTTGCTAGCAGCTGATTGGCCGTGAATCTGCAGGCGGCAGCATTGCACAAGCAGTTCACCAGAAATGCTTGTGCAATGTTAAATGCCGACAGCGTATAGCGTTGCAGGGCGGACATGATAAATCTACCCCTTGGTTCCATTCCCTCTTCAAACTGTCCCATTTTACTTACAGATGCAAATATTCCAAAATCCAAACTATTCGGAAATTATCAAAATCCAAACCTTTTCCAGTCCAAAGCAGTTTGGATAAAGTTTTTTTTACCAGTACTTTATATGTGAATATTAGATATGTGCATTTGTGCACTTTGGGAGCTAACAAATGCGCAAGAAGGCAGATGCAAACCACAGTTAGCTCTTTTGGGTGCTGCATTTATTCTTGTGAAAGTGCAACACACTGAGATCTGTGCAAATGTTTGTAGTTAAAGATAAGTGCCAGTGGCGGACCTAATGAACAGAGGGCCCTGGTGCAAGATTATTTTGTTTGGGCCCCACTCCAAAAAAAAAAGTAACTCAAAGTAATAGTAAAAGGGGTTACTTTGGAGACAACAATGGGTCTGCAGCATGGTAAAAGACAGACTAAGACACACTTTCTTTGTATCACACACACTCCCTTTCACTCTCTCTCACACACATATACACTCTTTCACACACACACACACACACACACACACACACACACACACACACACACACACACACACACACACACACACATGTGGCAGAACTAATAAACAGAGGGTCATAAAGCTGTTCTGTGGTTTGGCAACTCTTGCATTTGTCAGAAGAAGGTTGCAGCCTTGCAGGGGGCATGAGGCTAGTCTGAGGTCTAATGTGGCTCATATTCTGAAAGAAAAAAGCCACTGCAGTATATTTATGGTTGGTTTGAGGTCTCCTGTGGCTCATATCTGGCACACCATTGGCTGCAGGGTACATACGATTAGTCTGAGGTCTAAGGTAGCTCATTAACAGAACAAATGGAATTCTCATACAAATAGGACTGCAGGAAATATGAGGTTGGGCTGACACGTGCTTTAGTTCACACTTCACAGATAGCCCAGGTGAGCTGTTGCTTTAAGGTATTGTCTGTCTCAAAGTGTCTGGCACAACAGGTATGGCAGTCAAGGCTGTTATAAATTCTGATGGGGATTCCCTAGCAGTGAATGCAGATGCCAGCAGGCTGATTGGAATGCAGCAGAAATGTGCCAGTCTGACGTGTCCACTTTTGTACCAGCTGCGAGTATAGATCAGAGTTAGGCTCAGGCCCCAAACAGCGACCCTGCTGGGCCCCCTCTCCCTTTGCACTATAGAGTCAGCAGTTGGTCAGATAGTGACTTAGGCAGGCGCCGTGTGGTGAGGGGGAAAAGCTATGTAGCAGCCAGTGTCATGTGCTGCCAGCCCTGTGCATCACCCATTACAAGCCCATTAGTCCAGCATAAATAAAAAATACAGTCAGTGATAAACACTTAACTTATAATTATTAAGACAACAGAACATCATCATCCTGATGATCCTATAATGCTTCCCACCAACCTGACACTCGCCGGCCTTGTTGTTCCAGTCGTCTGTCACAGAGAGAGCACTGAACTGCAGACAATCACTGTGGAGGCTGCGCTCCAGCTTTACACTCGCCTAGATTTAGAGTTTTGTGGCCAAAGGGGTGCGTTAGCTACGCGTGCTTTTTTCTGGCTGCACCTTTTAAATACCGCTGGTATTTAGAGTTCACAGAATGGCTGGGTTTTCAGTGCGTTAGGCTCCAAAAAGGGAGCGTAGAGCATAATTTAACGCCACTGCAACTCTCGATACCAGCGGTGCTTACGGACGGGGCCAGCTTCAAAAACATGCTTGTGCACGATTCCCCCATAGAAAACAATGGGGCTGTTTGAGCTGAAAAAAAACCTAACACCTGCAAAAAAGCCGCGTTCAGCTCCTAACGCAGCCCCATTGTTTCCTATGGGGAAACACTTCCTACGTCTGCACCTAACACCCTAACATGTACCCCGAGTCTAAACACCCCTAACCTTACACTTATTAACCCCTAATCTGCCGCCCCCGCTATCGCTGACCCCTGCATATTATTTTTAACCCCTAATCTGCCGCTCCATACACCCCCGCCACCTACGTTATCCCTATGTACCCCTAATCTGCTGCCCTAACATCGCCGACCCCTATATTATATTTATTAACCCCTAATCTGCCGCCCCCAACGTCGCCTCCACCTAACTACACTTATTAACCCCTAATCTGCCGACCGGACCTGAGCGCTACTATAATAAATGTATTAACCCCTAATCCGCCTCACTCCCGCCTCAATAACCCTATAATAAATAGTATTAACCCCTAATCTGCCCTCCCTAACATTGCCGACACCTAACTTCAAGTATTAACCCCTAATCTGCCGACAGGAGCTCACCGCTACTCTAATAAATTTATTAACCCCTAAAGCTAAGTCTAACTTTAACCCTAACACCCCCCTAAATTAAATATAATTTAAATCTAACTAAATAAATTAACTCTTATTAAATAAATTATTCCTATTTAAAGCTAAATACTTACCTGTAAAATAAACCCTAATATAGCTACAATATAAATTATAATTATATTGTAGCTATTTTAGGATTAATATTTATTTTACAGGCAACTTTGTAATTATATTAACCAGGTACAATAGCTATTAAATAGTTAATAACTATTTAATAGTTACCTAGTTAAAATAATTACAAAATTACATGTAAAATAAATCCTAACCTAAGTAACAATTAAACCTAACACTACACTATCAATAAATTAATTAAATACAATTCCTACAAATAAATACAATTAAATAAACTAACTAAAGTACAAAAAATAAAAAAGAACTAAGTTACAAAAAATAAAAAAATATTTACAAACATTAGAAAAAAATTACAACAATTTTAAACTAATTACACCTACTCTAAGCCCCCTAATAAAATAACAAAGACCCCCAAAATAAAAAAAATGCCCTACCCTATTCTAAATTACAAAAGTTCAAAGCTCTTTTACCTTACCAGCCCTTAAAAGGGCCCTTTGCGGGGCATGCCCCAAAGAATTCAGCTCTTTTGCCTGTAAAAAAAAAAACATACAATACCCCCCCCAACATTACAACCCACCACCCACATACCCCTAATCTAACCCAAACCCCCCTTAAATAAACCTAACACTAAGCCCCTGAAGATCTTCCTATCTTGTCTTCACCTCGCCGGGTTCACCGATCGGTCCAGAAGAGGGTCCGAAGTCTTGATCCAAGCCCAAGCGGGGGGCTGAAGAGTGACGTCCATCCTCGGGCTGAAGTCTGGATCCAAGCGGCGGCTGAAGAAATCCATCATCGGGATGAAGTCGGAAGTCCATCATCGGGATGAAGTCTTCTATCAAGCCGCATCTTCAATCTTCTTTCTTCCGGAGCGGAGCCATCTTCTTCCCAGCCGGCGCGGATCCAACCTCTTCAAGCGACGCCTACTAGCCGAATGACGGTTCCTTTAAATGACGTCATCCAAGATGGCGTCCCTCGAATTCCGATTGGCTGATAGGATTCTATCAGCCAATCGGAATTAAGGTAGGAAAATTCTGATTGGCTGATGGAATCAGCCAATCAGAATCAAGTTCAATCCGATTGGCTGATCCAATCAGCCAATCAGATTGAGCTCGCATTCTATTGGCTGATCGGAACAGCCAATAGAATGCGAGCTCAATCTGATTGGCTGATTGGATCAGCCAATCGGATTGAACTTGAATCTGATTGGCTGATTCCATCAGCCAATCAGAATTTTCCTACCTTGGGACGACACGCACACGCACGCTGACTGTGGGCTCTGAATCTGGAAGAGCCGGAAAAACTCCCCAAGAAGCCTGGATCCCTTGGCTACACTCTGAAGGTGGCAGTACCGGCAACGGGCCGACGCGGTCCAACCACAGGCAGTGAAGTCCTCATTTGCTGCTGGGCTCACAGCAGAGCCACATATCTTCGGCGCTGGAGATACACCCGACCTCAGCTGGGTAAGGCGGACCGGGAATAGGTTGCGTCACTGGCTAAGGACGAGGCGCGGGTACAGGAGGCTACGGTGACAAGTCAAAAGTTATTCTACTGGCCTGAACACAGGAGTGCGGTCCCTAAAGGTACTACGAATCGGTGGCCTGTTTCCTTGGGCACTGGGGCATCAAACTATCTGGCCTGGTTCCAGATACCTATATATTCATGCACAGGAGTACTTGAGTACTTGCTACACAGCCAAGAGGATCACGCTGGTAACAGCAAGGGACCGCTAGCGGTAAGAGTATCACTTATATATATGGACTTGGTGAGTAGTCTATACTTCTACAAATTCATTTAAGCAGTATGAAATTACGCAAAGGGACAAAACTTTGTAAAGTGCCATATTGACTGATTAAAACCATGTGTTGCCTTTAAACCAGTACTTACAAAGCAAGCTTAAAACGCGGAGGAATCTATAAGCTTGCCCCAGGTGGCTCTAAATTAACAATAAACACGCTAACCTGCATTTCAAGATCTCAGTTCTACTCAGAGGCACTGGGGGCTATAACATTAAAGATCTGGGACTGACCCTGCTAAGGCCCATGAAAAGTTACTGGAAAAGTGTATGGCATGTGGGTGCTAATTTGTTCTGTTGAAAGTTGAAGTCCAGGTAGAGGATATATCTGGATTATAATGATCGGCTCCTGATGCTAATTAAAGTGTCCCTTAAAGAGCCTGGAGACGTAAAACTGTGAACATTTTCTTGCTGAACAGAGGTTAATGGTGGACTGGGTATGATTATCAGCTCAAGGGGAGAAATCTGTCTGAATAATGGTTTATGTAAAGAAATAGTCTGTTGAATACTTTTGTTTGTTAAAGGAATTGCCGCATTCTAGGAAAGGGTGGAATTGTTAAGACTACGTTATTGTTATCAGGGGTATTACCTTGCTATAGTAACTATTGGTTAAAGTTAGGTGTCCTAATAAAGTACAATTAAGCATTCTGGAAAAAGGGCAGACTGTTAGTATAAGTTGATCTTTTAAAATTAATAAGTGCCCAATCAAACTGGTTTGTGATTATAAGACAGAAAGTGAGATACATGTATTTTGCTACATTATACATATTGTGGTAAAGTATTCAATATTAGGATGTTGTTCTTTAACTGCAGCAAATATTGTTAATATAATGACTGCTAATTTAAGTGATAACAACAGAATTTTCCTACCTTAATTCCGATTGGCTGATAGAATCCTATCAGCCAATCGGAATTCGAGGGACGCCATCTTGGATGACGTCATTTAAAGGAACCGTCATTCGGCTAGTAGGCGTCGCTTGAAGAGGTTGGATCCGCGTTGGCTGGGAAGAAGATGGCTCCGCTCCGCTCCGGAAGAAAGAAGAAAGAAGATTGAAGATGCGGCTTGATAGAAGACTTCATCCCGATGATGGACTTCCGACTTCATCCCGATGATGGATTTCTTCAGCCGCCGCTTGGATCCAGACTTCAGCCCGAGGATGGACGTCACACTTCAGCCCCCCGCTTGGGCTTGGATCAAGACTTCGGACCCTCTTCTGGACCGATTGGTGAACCCGGCGAGGTGAAGACAAGGTAGGAAGATCTTCAGGGGCATAGTGTTAGGTTTATTTAAGGGGGGTTTGGGTTAGATTAGGGGTATGTGGGTGGTGGGTTGTAATGTTGGGGGGGGGGGTATTGTATGTTTTGTTTTTACAGGCAAAAGAGCTGAATTCTTTGGGGCATGCCCCGTAAAGGGCCCTTTTAAGGGCTGGTAAGGTAAAAGAGCTTTGAACTTTTGTAATCTAGAATAGGGTAGGGCATTTTTTTATTTTGGGGGTCTTTGTTATTTTATTAGGGGGCTTAGAGTAGGTGTAATTAGTTTAAAATTGTTGTAATTTATTTCTAATGTTTGTAAATATTTTTTTATTTTTTGTAACTTAGTTCTTTTTTATTTTTTGTACTTTAGTTAGTTTATTTAATTGTATTTATTTGTAGGAATTGTATTTAATTTATTTATTGATAGTGTAGTGTTAGGTTTAATTGTAGATAATTGTAGGTATTTTATTTAATTAATTTATTGATAGTGTAGTGTTAGGTTTAATTGTAACTTAGGTTAGGATTTATTTTACAGGTAATTTTGTAATTATTTTAACTAGGTAACTATTAAATAGTTATTAACTATTTAATAGCTATTGTACCTGGTTAAAATAATTACAAAGTTGCCTGTAAAATAAATATTAATCCTAAAATAGCTACAATATAATTATAATTTATATTGTAGCTATATTAGGGTTTATTTTACAGGTAAGTATTTAGCTTTAAATAGGAATAAGTTATTTAATAAGAGTTAATTTATTTTGTTAGAATAAAATTATATTTAATTTAGGGGGGTGTTAGGGTTAGGGTTAGAATTAGCTTTAGGGGTTAAAAAATTTATTAGAGTAGCGGTGAGCTCCGATCGGCAGATTAGGGGTTAATACTTGAAGTTAGGTGTCGGTGATGTTAGGGAGGGCAGATTAGGGGTTAATACTATTTATTATAGGGTTATTGAGGCGGGGGTGAGGCGGATTAGGGGTTAATAACTTTATTATAATAGCGGCGCGGTCTGGTTGGCAGATTAGGGGTTAATAAGTGTAGGTAGGTAGCGGCGACGTTGGGGGCGGCATATTAGGGGTTAATAAATATAATATAGGGGTCGGCGGTGTTAGGGGCAGCAGATTAGGGGTTCATAGGGATAACGTAGGTGGCAGCGGCGTGCGGTCGGCAGATTAGGGGTTAAAAAAATGTAATAGAGTGGCGGCGATGTGGGGGGACCTCGGTTTAGGGGTACATAGGTAGTTTATGGGTGTTAGTGTACTTTAGAGCACAGTAGTTAAGAGCTTTATAAACCAGCGTTAGCCCAGAAAGCTCTTAACTACTGACTTTTTTCTGCGGCTGGAGTTTTGTCGTTAGATTTCTAACGCTCACTTCAACCACGACTCTAAATACCGGCGTTAGAAAGATCCCATTGAAAAGATAGGATACGCAATTGACATAAAGGGATCTGCGGTATGGAAAAGTTGCGGCTGGAAAGTGAGCGTTAGACCCTTTCCTGACTGACTCCAAGTACCAGCGGGCGGTAAAAACCAGCGTTAGTAGCCTCTAACGCTGGTTTTCACGGCTACCGCCCAACTCTAAATCTAGGCGACTGTGTGCAAAGACAGTTACTTCTAGAGCCCAAGCCAAGTCAGCCCAGCCCCTATAGGCACCCAACCACTCCTGCGTGAGCAGATATTCAATAACCATAGGACCTTTAGCAGTGCAGAGATTGGATTGTCTGGCTGGTCATCAAACATGACACTATCACACATGCGTATAATATTTTATAATAAACTATGGCATGCAGTGCTTGATGGCTCTAAGCACATGACAGTACTATATATTTATAAATGTCATGTGACCCTCAGCACTCGGTACAGTATGGGTATCATAAAAAAAAGCACAACACTTTTTCAAATTTTATTTTTCTGACTTTGAGTGGGCCCCCTCAGCCCCGGTGCAGTGAGACCGTCTGCACTACTGAAAGGAACATGTAACACAACATTTTTGTTTCTTAAGATATAGTAGTGTAACAACATTTAACAAAAACTTTCCTATCTGTTTCTAGTATTAAATTTACATAGTTCACTTGGTATCCTTTGTTGAAAAGCATAGCTAGGTACACCCAGGAGTGTGCACGTGCCTACGGTGTATATGGCAGGAATTTTGCAACCATTTATTTTTTACAAAATTATATATATGCAAGAGAACAAGATGGCAGTAGCGTACATAATACCAGCCTACATATGCTCTTCAACAAAGAATACCATGAAGAAGAAGCTAATTTGATAATAGAAGTAATTTGGAAACTTTTTTTATGTTGAATGCTTTATTTAAAATTTACCATGCAGCAAACGTTTTAAACGCACAACAGCAATCTTGATCCCTCCTTGCCTCTTTCATTTTTGTATTCTAAACATTTAACGCTAACCGCCACACTGCGCACCCACTAACCACTAACCCATAGAAATGTTATTTTATATTTACGTCAATTAAGGACGCAATCTCAAGATCAATATTTTTCCAACTCCGTTCCTCAGGGCACACCAACAGGCCAGGTTTTCATGATATCTGAACTAGAGCACAGGTGAAATATCCAGCTGATAAGTCAGATATGAAGAAAATATGGCCCGTTAGTGTGTCCTATGGGCTGAAGTTGTAGATGTAGGTGACACAGTGCTACAGCATAACAGCGCTGCGGAATCTGTTGGCGCTTTATAAATAATGATAATAATAATAATAACAGTAATGTATGAATATACAAAGCATAGAAGGAGTTAATCTATTTTGTCTATCTCTAGGGAACAAACCTGACGGGTTATTTTTATACGTACGTCAGTCTCCTGGGGTCTGAATACTACAGTGTATGAGCTCTGTGATTCCTGGGATACTTACCTACAACATATGTTTAGATTTCAGTATCTAAAGGCAAATTTTAATGCAAAAATGACACCATCTAAATTGTAATTTTTCCAATACTAAACCCTAGATCAGTGATTTGCAACTTTTTTTTTGCCGTGGGACACTTTTTTACATTAAAAAATCCTGCGGCACACCACCATCCCCAAAATTTTACAAAATCACACATTGTAGCCTAATACAGGATATATATACAGTGTATATATATATATATATACACACACACTGCACTGTACTGTGCTGTCATGCCATGCCTCCTACAAACTATACATGACATATTGACATTCATTCACAAACAATCATAATGATTGTCTGTGAATGAATGTCAATATCATGGTTATAAATGATGCCTGATGAGCCTGTCACATACATCCCAATATTTCAAAATTTGAAAGAGGGACACCCCCTCACTGTTGTCAGTCTGCCGCGGCACACCTGAGGATCTCTCACGGCACACTGGTTGAAAAACACTGCCCTAGATAACAATTTGTTAAATCACCACAGACAGCTTCTGAGCAGGACACAGCGGCTCACTGGACTTTATCTATGTATTTAACCAATTTTTGGTGTTTAAACACATATAGCTTAATTATAATCTATCATCCAATTTTTTCTAAACACTGACAGCCAATCACATTCAGTCTTTTTACATTGTTTTTCAGATCGGTGTAAGAAAAGAAAAAAAAGTCCTAAAAATGACACGGGACAGTCTTGTGCATGGTAATTACAATCCAATTTCTTAATACTAATGGATTTTCAGCACTATACAAATTCTACAGCTAAAGGCCCATGATAAAATGCAAAAGTAGCCTTTTGTCCAAGACATTTTGGAATAAAACAGTTCTTTTGAGCATAAGCAATTCACACTGAAAATAGCCAACAACACTATTTTGGATTTAATGAAACTAGATTAATTAAAGGGACAGTCTACACCTTAGTCTTCAAAAGGTCTTACCTTAGATTAAGCTGCAAATAGCTTCCTGCACCCTTTCTATATCATGCAGCGGGAACAGTAAAAAATGTATTTTAAAATTAAAGGAAAAGTAAACTTTGACACACAGCCACGCAGCTTTCGCAAGTAATCTTAAATTAAGTATGAGTTTCATTCATCATTTATTTGAAAGCTATCGATTTCATAATTTTTTAGTACCTTTCAAAACGCGCGCTCCTATCGTCGTAACTCTGCCTGTGATATTTTTTTTTTGTTTAATGATGACGATTAGCCTTGAGACCTTTTCAATTGGTCCCCAACTGTGTCCCAACAGACAAAATTACCGCCCACCCTTCTAAATACGCATGCGCGACTCTGTAATTTTGCACCCGCATCATATGCGCGTCCATGTAAAACACATGCACATTATCGTTTTGATGTTCCCGCAATGCTAATTTGAGATCGCAGCGAGGAGACTGACGAGTTATGCGCATGCGCAATACACGAAGACGGGCGAGAACGCACACGAATGTACACATAAGAGCGGGTGGGACCGATCTTACGTGTACATTTAGAGAAATACGGAAATGGTTGGGTGGGAGGAGTGAAAATGGAATCAGGTAGGCGATTTCGTTTATAAATAACTTTAAAATAATAATAGTTCTAAAAAAAAAAAAAGGTAGCGACTATAGTTATCTCATACACAGTAATCGATAACATTAATGTGGATCATGTAAATTTACTTTCACTTTAATATTGTTTCTGGACAGTTTGAAATGGCTGCCAAGCTCCGCCCACTGATGACATCATTATCTGGGCTGCATCTAGGCACTCTGCTGAATAGCATTGACAGTCTTGAATTCAACTAGTGAGCCTTTTGTGATTGGATGCCATATACAGCCCAGATCATGATGTCATCAGTGGGCAGAGCTTGGAAGACATTTCAAACTGGCCAGAAACAATATTAATTTTAAAATACATGTTTTACTGTTCCTGCTGCATGATATAGAAAGGGCGCAGGAGGCTATTTGCAGCTTAATCTAAGGTAAGACTTTAAGATGACTAAGGTGTAGACTGTCCCCTCCTTATGACAGAAGTTTTTCCCAGTTTCCATCCTTAAAAGGACACTGAACCCCAATTTTTTCTTTTGTGATTCAGATAGAGCATGCAATTTTAAGCAACTTTCTAATTTAATGCTATTATCAATTTTTCTTTGTTCACTTGCTATCTTTATTTGAAAAAGAAGGCATCTAAGCTTCTATTTTGTTTCAGTACTCTGGACAGCACTTGTTTATTGATGGATGAATTTATCCACCAATCAGCAAGAATAACCCAGGTTATTCACCAAAAATGGGCCGTATTTTAAACTTACATTCTTGCATTTCAAATAAAGATACCAAGAGAAGGAAGAACATTTGATAATAGGAGTAAATTAGAAAGTTGCTTAAAATTGCATGCTCTATCTAAATCACGAAAGAAAAAATTTGGGTTCAGTATGACACAGGCCATTTTTTTGGTATTTTTTGCTCAGTACTGGTTTTACCATAATTACCAGTTTGTTCGCACCCATACATATTACACACTGCTTTTTAAAAGACAAACAGGGCTTCCTTGTGATGCCCTATATGTGTACATAAAATAAAAAATAAATGGGAATTTAATACTAAAAATGGGAGGGGGGGGGGACGAGAAAAGAAAATATTTTGTTTGCAGTTCTATTTATAACGATTTCTGCAAAACTAGTCTAGCTAAAGAAAAATATTTCCAAATAGATGGATTAAATTGTCTGGATTTTAGCAATACCCCATATGTCTAGGTTTCCACGTAATTTCTAGGAAATACAAGCCACATACTATTAAAATGGGATTATTAGTTTAATCTAAATAATCTAGTCACCCTGGAGTATTGACCGAGAGGTATTAGATACTTTGGGCAAGATTACCAGTGAAGCAGTATTTAATGCTCTAGCTTGCATGCTAACCCACCATAAGTAAGCTTTTTGCACGTTTTGGGTAGCACTCGTACTACAAGTTGAAAGTAAAACGATTTCCCTAACGCACTAACCCAAAAAGCCAAAATTAAGAATATTGCAATTGCATTAACGTATTTCACTATAGAAGTCAATGGAGAGAAAAAAAAAAAGTGGAAAAAACACCCTACTCGCTTACAAACCCTATCGCATATTCTCAAGTGCGTTAACTCAACATGAAAATATGAATGGTGTTTTCGTAAATCTATCTATCTATCTATATATATATATATATCTATATATATCTATCTATATCTATATATATCTATATCTATATCTATATATATCTATCTATATCTATCTATATATATCTATATATATATATCTATATATATCTATCTATCTATCTATCTATCTATATATATATATATATATATATATATATCTATATATATATATATATATATATATATATATCTATATATATATATATTATATAGTATCTCACATGAGGTGCCATGTTGAACTTCCAGTGACCAGTGTGAGAGCGATAATACCAAATTTAACACCTGCTCCCCATTCACACCTGAGACCTTGTAACACTGATGAATCACATGACACAGGGGGAGGAAATAGCTAATTGGGCCCAATTTGTACATTTCCACTTAGGGGTGTACTCACTTTTGTTGCCAACGGTTTAGACATTAATGGCTGTGTGTTGAGTTATTTCGAGGGGACAGCAAATTTACACTATTATGAGTGTACTTTTACATTTATATATGTGTGTGCATATGTATTTATGTGTTTATATGTGTATATATGTAAAATACATATATACACATAACAATACATATGTACACACATATATATATATATATATATACACACACACACATATCCATCTTTAGACATGTATATGTATGTATCTCAATGTTAAAGCCCTTTGCTGGCTTTTTTTTCTCCTAACACCCGAGACCTCATATTTTTGAGTCCTTATTAGACAGTGTTATTATGAGTTTACTTTTACATTTATTTTTTATGTGTTTTGTGACACTTTTCCCCCCACAAAACAGTTAACCAGAGCTCTGAAGCGGCAATCATTGTAGCTTAAATCGCAATTGCGCTCAAGCGATCGCGTTTACTTTCAACTTGTAATATGAGTGATAAACCCCTTATCGCTTGCGCGTAAATGTTAATGTGCCACTCGTAATCTGTCCCTTAGTGTAACAGTACAAATTTGAAATGGCTCACTTGTGCAGGAATTGTCAATTGTAAACATAATTGGAAAGGTTGAGATATTAATAAAAAATTATTAAAGTGACAGTCTGGTCCAAAACAAACTTTCATTAATCAGATATGGCATGTCATTCTAAACAATTTTCCAATTTACTTCTATCACCAATTTTGCTTTGTTCTCTTAGTATTCTTAGTGGAAAGCTAAATCTAGGAGGTTCATATGCTTATTTCTATTTCTTGAAGGCCCCCTCTAAGCTCATGGCATTTTGACAGGTTTTTTTTTACCACTAGAGGGTGTTAGTTCATGCGTTTCATATAGATAACACTGTGGTCTCGCATGTGGAGTTCCTAGGAGCCCGCACTTATTGGCTAAAATGCAAGTCTGTCAAAAGAACTGAAATAAGGGGCAGTTTGCAGAGGCTTAGAGATAATCACAGAGGTAAAAAGTGTATTATTATAACAGTGTTGGTTATGCAAAACTAGGGAATGGGTAATAAAGGGATTATCTATCTTTTAAAACAATAAATATTCTGTTGTAGACTGTCCCTTTAAAACAAGAGAGAAAGTAGAGTTTTTAATTTGAAAACACTGACCCCTAGAGGCTTAAATCAGGAATAATATTTTGGGTGCTTTCTAATGTATAACATTTTTATATTAGGTAAAAAACTGAATTTATGCTTACCTGATAAATTTCTTTCTCTTGTGATGTATCGAGTCCACGGATTCATCCATACTTATGGGATATTCTCCTTCCCTACAGGAAGTGGCAGAGAGAGCACCCACAGCAGAGCTGTCCATATAGCTCCTCCCTTAGCTCCACCCCCGAGTCATTCGACCAAAGGCTAGGAAGAAAAAGGAGAAACTATAGGGTGCAGTGGTGACTGAAGTTTTTTAAATAAAAATATACTACCTGTCTTAAATAGACAGGGCGGGCCGTGGACTCGATACATCACAAGAGAAAGAAATTTATCAGGTAAGCATAAATTGTGTTTCTCTTGTAAGATGTATCGAGTCCACAGATTCATCCATACTTATGGGATACCAATACCAAAGCTTTAGGACACAGATGAAGGGAGGGACAAGACAGGTACCTTAAACGGAAGGCACCACTGCTTGTAGAACCTTTCTCCCAAAAATAGCCTCCGAAGAAGCAAAAGTATCAAATTTGGAAAATTTGGAAAAAGTATGAAGCGAAGACCAAGTCGCCGCCTTACAAATCTGTTCAACAGAAGCCTAATTTTTAAAAGCTCATGTGGAAGCCACTGCTCTAGTAGAATGAGCAGTAATTCTTTCAGGAGGCTGCTGGCTAGCAGTCTCATAAGCCAAACGGATGAAGCTTTTCAGCCAAAAGGAAAGAGAGGTAGCCATAGCCTTTTGACCTCTCCATTTACCAGAATAAACAACAAACAATGAAGTTGTTTGACGGAAATCTTTAGTTGCTTGTAAGTAGAACTTTAAAGCACGAACCACATCAAGATTGTGCAACAGACGTTCCTTCTTTTCCTGGTGACAGGCTTTCTAGCCTGAATCAGGGTATCAATGACCGACTCAGAGAAACCACGCTTTGATAGAATCAGGCGTTCAATCTCCATGCAGTCAGACACAGAGAAGTTAGATTTGGATGCTTGAATGGAACTTGGATTAGAAGGTCCTGCCTCATTGGCAGAGTCCACGGTGGAACAGATGACCTGTCCACCAGGTCTGCATACCAAGTCCTGCGTGGCCATGCAGGCGCTATCAGAATCACAGAAGCTCTCTGCTGCTTGATTCTGGCAACCAGACGTGGGAGAAGAGGAAACGGTGGAAATACATAAGCCAGATTGAAGGACCAGGGCACTGCTAGAGCATCTATCAGTACTGCCTGGGGATCCCGGGACCTGGACCCGTAACAAGGAAGTTTGGCGTTCTGTCGGGACGCCATCAGATCCAATTCTGGTGTGCCCCATAGCTGAGTCAGCTGGGCAAATACCTCCAGATGGAGCTCCCACTCCCCCGGATGAAAAGTCTGACGACTTAGGAAATCCGCCTCCCAGTTCTCTACCCCTGGGATATCGATTGCTGAGAGATGGCAAGAGTGATCCTCCGCCCATCGGATTATTTTGGTTACCTCCATCATCGCTAGAGAACTCCGTGTTCCTCCTTGATGATTGATATAGGCTACAGTTGTGATGTTGTCCGACTGAAATCTGATGAATTTGGCCGCAGCTAGCTGAAGCCATGCCTGAAGCGCATTGAATATCGCTCTCAGTTCTAGAATGTTTATCGGGAGGAGAGATTCCTCCCGAGACCATAAGCCCTGTGCTTTCAGGGATTTCCAGACTGCACCCCAGCCTAGCAGGCTGGCATCTGTCGTTACTATGAGCCATGCTGGTCTGCGGAAACACATTCCCTGAGACAGGTGGTCCTGAGACAACCACCAGAGAAGAGAATCTCTGGTCTCTTGGTCCAGATGCAGTTGAGGAGATAAATTTGCATAATCCCCATTCCACTGTTTGAGCATGCATAGTTGCAGTGGTCTGAGGTGTAGGCGGGCATAAGGAACTATGTCCATTGCCGCTACCATGAGTCCGATTACCTCCATACACTGAGCCACTGATGGCCGAGGAATGGAATGAAGAGCTCGGCAAGTGATTAAAAGTTTTGATTTTCTGACCTCCGTCAGAAATATTTTCATTTCTACCGAGTCTATCAGAGTCCCTAGGAAGGAAACTCTTGTGAGAGGGATGAGAGAACTCTTTTTTTATGCTCACCTTCCATCCGTGAGATCTGAGAAAAGCCAACACGATGTCCGTGTGAGACTTGGCTAGCTGGAAAGTCGATGCCTGAATTAAGATGTCGTCTAGATAAGGCGCCACTGCTATACCCCACGGTCTTAGAACCGCCAAAAGGGACCCTAGCACCTTTGTGAAATTTCTGGGAGCCGTGGCCAACCCGAAAGGAAGGGCCACAAACTGGTAATGCCTGTCCAGAAAGGCGAATCTGAGGAATTGATGATGATCTCTGTGAATAGGGATGTGTAGATACGCATCCTTTAAATCCACGGTAGTCATATATTGACCCTCCTGGATCAGAGGAAGAATAGTCCGAATAGTCTCCATCTTGAAAGATGGTACTCTGAGGAATTTGTTTAGAATTTTGAGATTCAAGATCGGTCTGAAAGTTCCCTCTTTTTTGGGAACCACAAACAGGTTGGAGTAAAAACCTAGCCCTTGTTCCGCTCTTGGAACTGGGCGGATCACTCCCATCGTATGTAGGTCTTCTGCACAGAGTAAGAACGCCTCTCTCTTTGTCTGGTTTGCAGACAATTGAGAAATGTGAAATCTCCCCCTTGGGGGGGGGGGGGGGAGTCTTTGAAGTCCAGAAGATATCCTTGGGACACAATTTCTAAAGCCCAGGAATCGTGAACATCTCTTGCCCAAGCCTGAGCGAAGAGAGAGAGTCTGCCCCCTACTAGATCCGGTCCCGGATCGGGGGCTACCCCTTCATGCTGTCTTAGAGGCAGCAGCAGGCTTCTTGGCCTGTTTACCTTTGTTCCAAGCCTGGTTAGGTCTCCAGACTGACTTGGATTGGACAGAATTCCCCTCTTGCTTTGCTGCAGGGGAAGCTGAAGCGGGACCTTTGAAGTTCCGAAAGGAACGAAAATTATTTTGTTTGGTCCTCATCTTATTTGTTTTATCCTGAGGGAGGGCATGGCCTTTCCCTCCAGTGATGTCTGAAATAATTTATTTCAGTGTAGGCCCGAATAGGGTCTTTCCTTTGAAAGGGATGTTTAACAACTTAGATTTTGATGACACATCAGCAGACCAGGACTTAAGCCATAACGCCCTGCATGCTAAAATGGCAAAACCTGAATTCTTTGCCGCTAATTTAGCCATTTGGAAAGCGGCATCTGTAATGAAAGAATTAGCCAACTTAAGGGCCTTAATTCTATCCATAATATCCTCTAATGGAGTCTCCACCTGGAGAGCCTCTTCTAGAGCCTCAAACCAGAAAGCAGCTGCAGTAGTTACAGGAACAATGCATGCAATAGGTTGGAGAAGAAAACCTTGATGAACAAATATTTTCTTCAGGAGACCCTCTAATTTTTTATCCATAGGATCTTTGAAAGCACAACTGTCTTCGATAGGTATAGTTGTACGCTTAGCAAGAGTAGAAATAGCTCCCTCCACCTTAGAAACAGTCTGCCACGAGTCCTGTATGGTGTCAGATATGGGAAACATTTTCTTAAAAACAGGAGGGGGAGCGAACAGAATACCTGGTCTATCCCACTCCTTAGTAACAATAGTCACAATCCTCTTAGGGACTGGAAAAACATCAGTGTAAACAGGAACCTCCAAGTATCTGTCCATTTTACACAATTTCTCTGGGACCACTATAGGGTCACAATCGTCTAGAGTAGCTAATACCTCCTTGAGCAATAAGCGGAGGTGTTCAAGCTTAAATTTAAAGGCCGTCATATCAGAATCTGTCTGAGGGAGCGTCTTTCCTGAATCAGAAATCTATCCCTCAGATAACAAATCCCTTACCCCTACTTCAGAACATTGTGAGGGTATATCGGATACGGCTACTAAAGCGTCAGACGGCTCAGCATTTGTTCTTAACCCAGAGCTGTCACGCTTTCCTTGTAAACCAGGCAGTTTAGAGAAAACCTCTGTGAGGGTTTTATTCATAACTATGGCCATGTCTTGTAAAGTAAATGAATTTGACGCATTAGAGGTACTTGGCGTCACTTGTGCGGGCGTTACTGGTTGTGACAGTTGGGTAGAGCTAGATGCTAAACCCTCATTTCCTTCTAGCTGAGAATCATCTATTGCAATATTTTTAAGTGCTATAATATGCTCTTTATAATTTATAGACATATTAGTGCAAGTGGGACACATTCTAAGAGGGGGTTCACAATGGCTTCTAAACACATACAACAAGGATTTTCCTTGGTGTCAGACATGTTAAACAGGCTAGTAATGAAACAAACAGGCTTGGAAAACACTTTAATCAAACAAAATAACACTTTAAACAAAAACGGTACTGTGCCTTTAAGAGAAAAAAAAGCTGCACAAACTCTGCAAAACAGTGTAAAAAAGCAGTAAACAAAACGAAATTTTTACAGTAGCATCATAAAGCCTTAGTAACTTTGCACCACTATGCAAATAAACAATTAACCCCTTAATGTAAAAAACGGATTGAAAAAAATTAAAAACCGGTAAAATAACGTTCAGCACCTTGCCACAGCTCTGTAGGCAAGGCGCCTACCTGCCCTTTAGGAATGATTTGTGGGGGAAAAAACCTCTTTACAGCCCTCAAATACAGCAGGAATCTCTGGAGAAGTAGCTGGATGCTTCTGAGGTAAATAAACTGTGCAACTGAAAATAGGCCCCTCCCACCTCACTCGATGTTATGGGGCCTAAAAAACACCACAGAGTGTTTCTTAAACTAACCATGTGGGTTAATAACCCTTAAACAGGCCACAAACACCCCTTAAAGTCCCTCAAAAAACGTTTTATTTGTAATTAAACCAAAACGTTTTTTCCTATCAGTGTCACCAGTAAATAATGAGCCCTTTATGCAAGCTTGGATTCCTCTTTTACTGAATACAGCTTACCTTTCCCTCATGGGAATATTGCCAGCCTTTTCTAGAAATAACACAGTCTGTCTAGAAAAAAATAGACTGAACATACCTTATACCTGTACTCTTCAGCCCTTGTGAGAACAGCAGTGGATCTTAGTTACAAAATGCTAAGATCATCATCCTCCTTGCAGAAATCTTCATCCCTTTTCTGCCAGAGAGTAAATAGTACACACCGGTACCATTTAAAATAACAAACTTTTGCTTGAGAAAATAAAAACTAAAATTTTTGTCACCACACTCCCTTTGCCCTTCCTAGCAGTTAAGCAGGCAGAGAGAATGACTGGGGGTGGAGCTAAGGGAGGAGCTATATGGACAGCTCTGCAGTGGGTGCTCTCTCTGCCACTTCCTGTAGGGAAGGAGAATATCCCATAAGTATGGATGAATCCGTGGACTCGATACATCTTACAAGAGAAAATAATTATACTATGCAAATTAATTCTCAGAAATCAATTTTTTTGTTTTTTAGAATCTCCATAGTATCGAATAGTTATGAAATATGGAATAAAAAAATATGTAATACAGCTTAAACTAAAAACAAAAATTGTGTATGATTTTTATTGAGATTAACAATAAAATATAAGTTTCATACATTTGGAACATAAGCTCTCTAAAAGTTATATATGAAAATGCATCGTTGAATATAAACATATCACAACTCCAAGAAAAAAAGTACAGCATTATCATTTTTAGCAAATCGCAATAGTAGATATAAAAAAATATCTAAGCTAAATAAACCTCTCTTTCCAAAATGAAAGAGGCTTATAAGAGTTCTCTTCTCTATAAAGTAACAAATGGACACTTTTGGACCTAGCAAATATATATATATATATATATATATACACTGTATAACAGAAGGGAATTATATGTGAAAGAAAAAAAACTTGACCCCAAGAGTCGTCGATTTCCGTCCCCTTTTAATAAAGTTTAAATTACCTTAAATCATCCAACAATTAAAGAATACACAGACACTTGTTGCTTGGTAATACTGGCCACAGCCTGTTTATTAAAGGGACAGTAAACCTACAAAATAATGTTATATAATTCTGCACATAGTGCAGAATTATATAACATTATTTAGGTGCTATAGCCATAAAACCCTTTTTTCACTTTTAATATTTAAAAAACATACCGCTTTTACAGACCCGCTCTCTGCTCTCTGCTGAGCGGGTCTGGTTTTTTAGTCAGCGCATCGGGCCAGCTGTATAGTCACAGCCCGGCCCGACCGCGCCATAAGACTAAGTGCAGCTCGCTCCTGCTCTGTCTGACAGCAGGAGCGAGCTTCACTTAATGCTATGGCGCGGTCGGGCCGGGCTGTGACTATACAGCTGGCCCGATGCGCTGACTAAAAAAAACAGACCCGCTCAGCAGAGAGCAGGTCTGTAAAAGCGGTATGTTTTTTAAATATTAAAAGTGAAAAAAGGGTTTTATGGCTATAGCACCTAAATAATGTTATATAATTCTGCACTATGTGCAGAATTATATAACATTAATTTTAAGGTTTACTGACCCTTTAAATAACAAATTTAAAACACCAAATAAATAACCATTTGAACCATATAAAACTCCATTAACTCTGAAGATGCTAGCTCCTAAACTTAATTCATTAATCTCCCTTTTCTTGTTGACCAGGCCGTGTATAAATTCGCCTGGACTTAAATAAGTCTGTTATTTCTTTAAAACCCCAAGCTCCAAGGAACCCTGTGTCCAAGAAGCTACTTAACCTGCTCTCCCACCCCGTGGGGAGGTTAACCCATTCACTTATGGCCATAGTCCAATTGCAGACGTGAGAGAACTAGCACCCACCAAAGACTGGACTGACTGACAGGCAGACCAGCCCGCCACCCCTCACGCCAAAGATACCAAAATCTCTTGGAGCCCCAAGAGAAACCGCCTTAAACCTAAAACATTAAGGTGTACACCAACCTGCAAATAAAAATTCACCAGTACCCGCATCCTCCAAATCACTGATGCACAACCACTCATCTTACTCCACGCATAAGGCTGCAACCAGCTTGTTCACCTTCTTCCTCCTGTTAAGTCTATAATGGAGCCATGCCGCCCTCCAACCAATCTCGTAACCATGGCAGACCATACTACAGTTAAACCCTGGAAAAGCCCACAACACCTCTCCAAGCCTCCTTAATCTTACTCACCAGGCTTCTCTAAGGCAAGCAACCTAAATCATTACTTCGGCCTGGACCACTAGTA
The DNA here is from genome assembly GCF_027579735.1 of Bombina bombina. Classification (NCBI taxonomy): domain Eukaryota; kingdom Metazoa; phylum Chordata; class Amphibia; order Anura; family Bombinatoridae; genus Bombina; species Bombina bombina. The sequence goes on along the minus strand of NC_069510.1, from coordinate 110,153,062 downwards.
CCCCCAAAGACTGGAACAGTTCAGCATAATCCACCACCAGGGGCAACACGCAAGCCAATCTGGGGCCCCGTACTCCAAACCCTCCAATAGCATGTTTGATTATCAAAACCCTGGCTGGACGCCGGGGCCAATAATTGAAAAAGTGGCCCACTACCCACATGTGTACCAGAACTACACCCGTATGAACGGAACAACCATAAACACATTAAACACCCAAATTTTAGCCACCACCAACAAAGAAGACTAGAAGAACCTCAACCTACCCACCTTTAATAACCTTTTGCCACCAAACCCAATACAGCCACTTCAGCGGCTGCCCAAATCCACGAGGCAAATGGACACTTGCAAGACCGTGGAACCACATCCCCATAACCCAGTCCCCCATGGGGCCATATATTACGGCTGACAAACCCGCAGGAGTACCATCCTCCACAACCCTTAAAGCAAAACCCCAACACATGCATTGCGCCATCCCTAATGCCCCCGACTGAAATCAATCCTTTCCATTCCGCTCAAACTTTCGTATAGGCAGACCACATTTCTGCGCTATGGAAGACCTCACCAAGTGGGCTGGGCATCCGTACCAAGGTACCCCATCCACACAGGGAATGCTCTCCCCACTCTGTTTGCCCATGGTGCGAACTCCCAGGAGGGATGCCACCGAAAACACGAAAGGCATTGGCCAGTGAGTTATGAACCCCAGAAATGTGTTTCGCTCCCACCAACGCATGGAAACACAGGCATCGCAACCCAAATGCCCTCAACAGTTCAATGACCATGGGAGTAGGGGTGGGGGGCAGATAATATGTCAACTGCTGACACCACCTCCCTGTTGTCAGTGTGAACAACACTGACCCGTTCTCAAACGAATCTGCCCACACAAACATGGCCACCAGCACTGGAATAACTCAAGAAAACTAAGTCATTACCAATTTTACCTCCTTCCATTTTGCTGGTCAATCATGCGCGCACTAAAAAACAGCACCAACACCTACCCTTCCAGTCGGTCAGTCCCCACTCCTCCCAAGATATCTGAGCACCTGAATCGTTGCAGACCCGTTAAAAATAAAGAGAAAAAACACCCAAATTAGGTCACCGTTTGGCACCCTTTAAAGACTAATAAAATGATGAGGCTGCTTCACCTCGGCCACGACCCATGCCAAAGACTGCAAAATTCTCCTGCCAAGGATAATGCTGCAGGAAATTTTAGTTTCCCTAGCAAGATTGCAAAGTCCCGAGTGTGACCATAGCAGACACCCTGGAGGACCTTACCTCCTTCTGCAAGTCCAACTTTGATCCCAGTGCTCCGCACTCCATTCCAACAGACACAATAGTAATACTAAAAAAATAATCACTGACGACAGGCCTTCCGACTTATCAAATGCTAGGTACCCCTACAATCCTCAGCCATTCTATAAAAATTATCCCTGATGCGTAAACAGGCAAGGGTATTAGCAGGCCATGCAAACAGAAAGCCGTACAGTATAAAAGTATTACATTTGCTCCTTTAGGGCTTATATACGTACATGAACCAGCTGATTCCATGTATTAAAGCCACAGCCTAACAAAATGGGTTGAGCTTGTAGGCAGAGTGGATCATTGGGAAGAAATCAAAGGTGGGAAACACATTGAGTAAAATGTCCCTTCAAGATAAAAAGTATGGAAAATACCACCAATAGGATCTGACACAGACACGGAAATCTCCTCACCAGAGAGAGTACAACAATCATATTAGTGATCTCAAAAACGAAAAAGCATAGCAGTTGCAATGCAAGATCTGAGTTCCCCCCGTAAGAGGGCGATATAAAATTATCATACACATATATATAATATAATATTATCGACATCAGGCATATGCAAAGCACCAACAGAGTTTTGCAGCGCTATAAAGCTAGGCTGTATACCAGGTAACATTCATAGAGATCAAGCGGGTAGATGGCCCGCCCAAAGTTTCACTGCTGCAGTCTGTTCTTACAAACCACTGGGCTCATATGATATAACCGAACCCTATTAGCGTCCCTAGATACTACATAACATAAGGGATGGTGCCGCCGACAATGTTGTGACTCCCATTGTTATGAAAGAGATTGTAACATTTGCACTCCCATACTCAGTATAGTTGAAAGAATATCCTCCATATCATGATATAAATCCTTCAGAGGAATAAAAGTGGAAAACCTTAGAGAAGGATAATTTTCAAACAAAAAATGATTGCATGGACCACATATCCAATGTATATAATAGATACTATAAATTATAGAACTAAATTTATATGCCATCATATACACATATGATTATAGCCTACATAAACAACAAAACGTGAAAGACTTAAAGGGACAGACTACACCGTCATTTTCATTATGTAAAAAACTAGACAATCTCTTACGTGGTCCCCAGTTATGCATAACCAACATAGTTACATTAAAATGTGTTACCTCTGTGATTACCTTGTATCTAAGCCTCTGCAGACTGCTCCCTTATCTCAGTGCTTTGACAGACATGTAGATTGGCCGGTCATTGCAGACTCCTAAATAACTCCACGGGAGTAAGCACAATGTTATCTATATGAAACACATGAACGAGTTCTGTCTAACTGTGAAAAACTTTAAAAAATGCTCTGAACTAAGAGGCGGTTCCAACAGTTTGAGCCTACCTAGGTTTAGCTGTTCAAAATGCCACCAAGGGAACAAAGCCAATCCAATGATAAAATTCCACTAGAAAGTTTCATGTCACATCTGAATCATGAAAATTTCATTTTTGGCTGAACTGATCCTGAAATAAACTAGATGCAAAATACAGTTCACCGCCACTAGATGGCAGACAAAACAAAGGGATCCTAGGAAATGAGGGCAAAAGCTGTTCTAAGCTCTGAAGGCAGAGCAAAGAGTGAAACCAGCGCATTATGCGAGTTAGTACTAACGTGCAAAATGACACTGTATATAATATGTATATCCCCTATGGGTCCAAACTTTTCCACGAGGAGATAACACAAAACCAAAAAACCCCTTCTAAAAAGAGAAAACCTCCTGACAGCCTAGCAATCCCCATAAGGAATAACATGTACAGCCCCTTAATCCGCAAGTATATAATGATTTTTTACCACTACCTAACTTAATGCAAAATATTAAGCCCTATGCCCCCACTGATCTAGCATTGAGTGAGATCGCGCCAAAAAGACCAGCGGCGGGAAGGTTAACCCCGCCACCGGATCTCACATAGAGTCTCCCCTTAGAGTCAAGCATAACAATAAACTTGGCATTCAAGTAAGGCGCAGTTTAAATATTTTCCTCAATATTCAAGACAGTATGACAGTACTATGCCCATTGTAAAGAAAATCCCCACAATACGCACCCACATACACAAGTATAGTAGCAAACATAAGCGCTGTAATAACAGTGAGGGTTTTTATATGGCACCCTGAGAATATAAGGGACATGTATCCAATGTGCCTGTAACAAAACTTTAATCCAGGGAGTACCGGGCACTCTAAGGAAAAGGGGGGGCGTTTAAGCATACTCTGTAACTTTAAAAAACAGAACAGCATGAAATAAATTAGGAGCCATTGCTGTCACTGACCCCTCAGTTAAAATGTGCTGTATCTCCATATGGCATATGGCCTGCTCAGCCCTAATACCCCCAGAGTCGGTAGCGCAAATACTTGTGTACCCCTAACACATATTTAAACACACAGGAACTTCAGTCTGCAAATCATCACAGTGGTCTATGTCCCCGAACTAACTACCACATGCACGCAACTAAAATCACCTTACCGCTCTCAGTCTGCTGCTCCAACACTGTGAGAGAAAGAACAGACTCTCTAGAGCCGCAAAGGCTGACGCTGCAGATCCAAGAACGGACCCAACCGCCGCACCATCTGAGGAAAGGAGCTCTCCAATCCTCTATTCAAACTAATTCCCTCGATTTTAAAGTAAATTAAAAAAGGGGGGGAGGTGGTTGTAACAAGAAAACCCCATTGCGTCTGAGGGATAGTAGCATAGACCAATAGTGTTTTCAGGGATATTGAAAAACGGCTGCAGGAAAATAAAAAAACACCCTCCTATTTAGAGATAATCTATACCTCTCATATCAACTCAGGATTGAAGGGAAAAAACTTGCCAGTAAGGCAATAACGGCAGAAGATATATTAACTGCCGTGCCTGAGAGGGGAATAACAGCCAGTCATACTACTCTCCTATTTAGAAAATCTTCCCTGCTTAAACACCACTGGGCCCCACATACACAGCACACACTACATCACAAAATGAGTAGATTTATGATAAGGACCCCGAGCTCAAGGAGCGGGATTAACCCCTAATGTGCTTAGACCTTCTACATAGAAAGGGTAAGCAATTACCTTAAGGGCTCCAGCTGCAGGGGCAGGATCATGACAGACTCAGACAAAAACTTCTTGCTGCCATGAAAATTATTTTCTGGAGATGGCCGTCCCACACTTCCTTATATAGCCTCCTCCTTGGGACCCACCCCACTCCACCAAATATGAGACTAACTCCTCCCATGGGTCAAAAGCCACCTCCTCCTACATTCCTTCGTGTCCGGGGGGTGGCTGGAATCAGGAGTTAAGAAACCACTGCTCCATAGTTGCCAACAGTCCAGTTTTTCCCGGGACAGTCCCGGAATTTGGGACCCTGTCCCTGCCATTTAATTGTCCCGGATTGTCCCTGCACTCTTTCCTGTGTTATTTAAAAAAAACAAAAACGATTTTGCTGCAATTCCGAGTTCCGCCAGCAGGTGTCACTGTCAAAGTGAAGCATAGCAGGAAACTGAATTTCTAGCTGCTTGTCTACAGAGCTTCTTGCCATGGGGAACTTCCTGCTTCTGATTCAGATCAAACATTCTTCACACAGATGATCTATGGATCATTTATCAATCACCATGGACAAATAATGTGATATTGGTGCTAGGATCTGTTTGTGCAGGGTATTTAGCAGCTGTAGTGAGGTGAGTGAATAACTCAGTTAGTTTAGAGGACAGTGAGATAGTATGAGCTTTGGGGGTTTATCAGTATTGCACTATTGTGTACTGCCCACTCCTGTTGTCACTGTTCTTTAATCACAGCTGAGTGCTGCAAACTATGTGACATTTTAGTAGTTAGCTCTGTGATCTGGTGACAGTGAGCTGCTGCTAGTGAAGGGTTAATAATACGCATTGTACAGATCTGGGTGACAATGTGCTGCTGCTAGTGAAGGGTTAATACACTGTACAGATCTGGGTGACATTGAGCTGCTGCTAGTGAACGTTAATAATACACATTGTAAAGAACTGGGTGACAATGAGCTGCTGCTAGTGAAGGGTTAACACACTGTACAGATCTGTGTGATAATGAATTGCTGCTAGTGAAGGGTTAATACACATTGTACAGAACTGGGTGACAATGAGCTGCTGCTAGTGAAGGGTTAATAATACGCATTGTACAGATCTGGGTGACAATGTGCTGCTGCTAGTGAAGGGTTAATACACTGTACAGATCTGGGTGACTTTGAGCTGCTGCTAATGAAGGGTTAATACACTACAGATCTGGGTGACAATGAGCTGCTGCTAGTGAAGGGTTAATACACACTGTACAGATCTAAGTGACAATGAGCTGCTGCTAGTGAAGGGTTAATACACACTGTACAGATATGGGTGATAATGAGCTGCTGCTAGTGAAGGGTTAATACACTCTGTACAGATCTGGGTGACAATGAGCTGCTGCTAGTGAAGGGTTAATACACTCTGTACAGATATGGGTGATAATGAGCTGCTGCTAGTGAAGGGTTAATAATACACACTGTACATATCTGGGTGATAATGAGCTGCTGCTAGTGAAGGGTTAATACACACTGTACAGATCTGGGTGACAATGAGCTGCTGCTAGTGAAGGGTTAATACACACTGTACATATCTGGGTGACAATGAGCTGCTGCTAGTGAAGGGTTAATACACACTGTACATATCTGGGTGACAATGAGCTGCTGCTAGTGAAGGGTTAATACACACTGTACAGATCTGGGTGACAATGAGCAGCTGCTGCTAGTGAAGGGTTAATACACACTGTACATATCTGGGTGACAATGAGCTGCTGCTAGTGAAGGGTTAATACACACTGTACATATCTGGGTGACAATGAGCTGCTGCTAGTGAAGGGTTAATACACACTGTACATATCTGGATGATAATGAGCTGCTGCTAGTGAAGGGTTAATACACACTGTACATATCTGGGTGACAATGATCTGCTGCTAGTGAAGGGTTAATACACACTGTACAGATCTGGGTGATAATGAGCTGCTGCTAGTGAAGGGTTAATACACACTGTACATATCTGGGTGACAATGTGCTGCTGCTAGTGAAGGGTTAATACACACTGTACAGATCTGGGTGATAATGAGCTGCTGCTAGTGAAGGGTTAATACACACTGTACATATCTGGGTGATAATGAGCTGCTGCTAGTAAAGGGTTAATACACACTGTACAGATCTGGGTGGCAATGAGCTGCTGCTAGTGAAGGGTTAATACACACTGTACATATCTGGGTGACTATGAGCTGCTGCTAGTGAAGGGTTAATACACATTGTAGATATCTGGGTAACAATGAGCTGCTGCTAGTGAAGGGTTACTACACACTGTACAGATCTGGGTGATAATGAGTTGCTGCTAGTGAAGGGTTAATACACTGTACAGATCTGGATCATAATGAGCTGCTGCTAGTGAAGGGTTAATACACACTGTACAGATCTGGGTGATAATGAGCTGCTGCTAGCGAAGGGTTAATACACTCTGTACATATCTGGGTGATAATGAGCTGCTGCTAGTGAAGGGTTAATACACTCTGTACAGATCTGGGTGATAATGAGCTGCTGCTAGTGAAGGGTTAATACACTCTGTACAGATCTGGGTGATAATGAGCTGCTGCTAGTGAAGGGTTATAATGAGCTGCTGCTAGTGAAGGGTTACTACACACTGTACAGATCTGGGTGATAATGAGTTGCTGCTAGTGAAGGGTTAATACACTGTACAGATCTGGATCATAATGAGCTGCTGCTAGTGAAGGGTTAATACACACTATACAGATCTGGGTGATAATGAGCTGCTGCTAGCGAAGGGTTAATACACTCTGTACATATCTGGGTGATAATGAGCTGCTGCTAGTGAAGGGATAATACACTCTGTACAGATCTGGGTGATAATGAGCTGCTGCTAGTGAAGGGTTAATACACTCTGTACAGATCTGGGTGATAATGAGCTGCTGCTAGTGAAGGGTTAATACACACTGTACAGATCTAAGTGACAATGAGCTGCTGCTAGTGAAGGGTTAATACACACTGTACAGATCTGGGTGACAATGAGCTGCTGCTAGTGAAGGGTTAAAACACACTGTACAGATTTTGGTGATAATGATCTTTTGCAAAAGAATAAATCAGATGTAAAGATAATGGTCAAAATCTAAACTACTTTCTGTTAATAGAGAAATTAATCTTTTGATCAGCAACAGCTATAATAGTGATCTACTAAGTAGCACTAAAAATATGGCTATAGTGCATATTCCCTCATTTGTTCTATACCTTTTAGTTTCATATATATACAGGTGGCCCTCGGTTTACAACGGTTCAATTTGCACCGTTTCAGAATAACAACCTTTTTTCCCAGTCATGTGACTGCTATTGAAAAGCATTGAGAAGCAGTGCATTGATTAAAATAGCCAGTAGGTGGAGCTGTCTGCTTGTGTTGCAGCAAAGCAGAGCAAGCTGAAATTAATCAGTTTAACTAGACCTGAGCTATCGAGCAGATTTCAAAGGAACAAGATCTTCCTGTCTATAAATCAGTCCAGATTGGAATGCATAGAAAGAACTGTTTGCAGAAAAATGCAAGTGAAGTCTGTGTTGTGTGATTATTTTATTAGGTTTATAATGCTGTTTAGCAAATGTTTTTGTTCATTTAACTTAGTTTAATTATATATTCTGTGTTGTGTGATTATTTTATTAGGTTTATAATGCTGTTTAGCATTTAAAGTCTTCATTTCAAAGCTTTAAAAATAATGTATTAGGTGTTACTTATGACAATTTTGAGAGGGGCCTTGAACCTAACTCCCTCACTTCTCATTGACTTACATTATAAACTGGGTTTCAATTTACAACGGTTTCAATTTACAACCATTCCTTCTGGAACCTAACCCCGGCGTAAACTGAGGGCTACCTGTGTATATATATATATATATATATATATATATATATATATATATATATATATATATATATATATATATATATAATCTGCACTATAATAAATAGGCGGGGCTAAACTATGCTAATTATGTGGGTTTGGCAAAGTGGGCGGGACTTTATGGCAGGGGGTGTGGTAAAAATTTCATACAGGTAATTGATAGCTGGAAAGTGTAACTGGAATTTTTTTTCAAATGTTGGCAACTATGCTGCTCCTTAACCCGTCCGCTACCTCTGAGGTATGATCGGGATGACTGAAACCCCCTGCTAGCGGCTGATTGGTTGCGCATGTGCAGGGGGTCGGGCATTGCACAAGCATTTTACAAGATCAGAGAATAATAAAATAAAATAAAGTAGAGGCCACACCTGAGAATTTTTAAAGGGACACTAATTTTTTTTCTTTTATGATTCAGATAGAGAATACAATTTTAAACAGCATTCCAATTTACTTCTATTATATAATTTGCTTCATTCTTTAGATATCCTCTGTTGAAGAAATAGCAATGCACATGTGTGAGCCAATCACACGAGGCATCTATGTGCAGCACCCAATCAGCAGCTACTGAGCCTAACTAGATATGCTTTTCAGCAAAATATATCAAGATAATGAAGCAAATTAGATAATAAAAGTAAATTAGAAAGTTGTTTAAAATTGCATGCTCTTTCTGAATCCTGAAAGAAAATATGTGTGTTTTATGTCCCTTTAAGTAAACCTCCATATTGGAGGAAAAAAAGCAAATTCACAAAATATAGTGTGAGATAAATACCATCATGATAAATTTGGGCAACCATAACACTCATGCAAATATAATTAATAACAGTAGTAAGGTCCCTAGAAGTTAGATAAACATTACAGGGACAGTCTACATCAGAATTTTTATTGTTTAAAAATATAGCTATATATTTTAATTTAGGTAGTGGGGGTTTAGGATGTCGGGGTTTGGCGGTTTAGGGGTTAATAGGTTTAGTTTAGTATTTGGTTTGCAGGTGGGCAGTGGATTAGGGGTTAATAAGTTTATTGTAGTGTGGTCGATGCAGGTGGGTGGCAGCTTAAGGGTTAATAGCTTTATTTAGTGTTGGCGATGTGGGGGGCGGCTTAGGGGTTAATAGGTTTATTTAGTGTTGGTGATGTGGGGGGCGGCTGTTTAGGGGTTAATAGCTTTATTTAGTGTTGGCGATGTCGGGGGGTGGCGAATTAGGGGTATTTAGACTAGGGGGCCGAATTATCAAGCTCAGAATGGAGCGTACCATGTTGGACAGACATTGACAAATTGGCCCCTAGGGGTTGATGTTAGGGTGTTCTAGGGGTTGATGTTAGGGTGTTAGATTTAAACAAAACCTTTTTGTCTCCATAGACATCAATGGGGATTGCGTTATAGTGATCGCCATTCCACAATCGCAGATGTTAGTTTTTTTCTAACACCTTTTCTCCATTGATGTCTATGGGGGGTACGTGCACGAGCACGTCAAGTCAGGACTTGGCTTTTGTGCAGTTTGGAGCTTAACGCACCATATCGCACAACACAAGAAGGTTTTTTTGTAACTTGTAATGGCAGCGCTATGGAAAGTACGATACTGCTAAATTTTTTGCGTTATTTACACACCGGGTTTAGCACACAACTTGTAATCACGGTGTATAAGAGGTATTCATACTGTCACATTTTAACCGGCTCCGTTCCGGCACAGTTCATTCTATTGTAGGTGCTGGAAAATATGCACAGGCAAAAAATGATCCTCGGGAATCATAGAAAGGGCAGGAAACCGATGAGAGATCTGAAACATTGCTTTCAGAAATAAAGATCTCAATACGCAAACCTTTTAGTAGGGTCAATAGTTGTTTGCATTTCTGTGAGAGGCCATTCAGATAAATTCAGTGGCCGTGTAAAAAGAAAAAGACTTCAAATTGTTGACCTGAATAAACAAATGATCTAAAGCAGGGCCCTTGGGAGTCATTTTAGTGTTAAATGAACTATCAGATGCAAAGCTATTTAACTTTAAGGCCACTTTAGATGAATGAGGAGTTATTATTTCTATTATTTTGTTTGCACAGTACATTTGCACATAGAGCAGAATATTTGACAGCGCTATGTGCAAATTCACTGTGCAAACAAAAGTTATAGGGGTAGATTTATTAAGCAGCAGATGCTGCATTCTACGCCCACCGATTCTCCTTAACTTCTCTGCCACCTTTTAGGTGGCGGACTGAAATCATCCCGATCCGGATGATTGGCGGTCCCTGCTAGCGGCCGATTGGCCGTGAATGAGCAGGGGGCGGCATTGCACAAGTATTTCACTAGAAATGCTTGTGCAATGTTAAATGCCTATAACGTATGCTGACGGCATTTAGCGAGGTCGAGCGAACATGATTCATGTCCGCTCGACCTATGTTAAATTTACCCCCTAATGTTAATGTACCCTTTGCCAATATGAGCAGTCAACAGTTTTGGGTAACAGAATTAGAAAACACACTTTTGGATTTAGCGAACAACAGCTTAAAGTAAGCATGTGCACATGGACATTACTGCTTTAAGATTTAATAGGAGACTCATTTTCTTCTCTGTCGAGATTTGCTACCTGAGGATGTGCACCAGGGGTCAAGTCGAGCGGGAACGCATGGGGACGGAGTTCCTGCACTATTTTTTCAGGAGGAACTAAGTTTCCTCTGGACAGAGAACAGAAATGCTTCAGTAAACACTGCTGCTGCTGGTGGGAGGAGCTGGAACGCAGTCTGATTAGAGGGATAGTGAGATCCTCTAGTAATGGGCAGTAACACTTCCTACAATACACCAATACACCTCTGTGACAGAGGAGGATTCTCAGACACAAAGGCAATCACTCAACCCTTTATTGGTTTTAATTTGCTTTCATTAACCAAAGTGTATAGATTATATAAATATAAATACAGTGTGTGTGTGTGCGTGTATATAAAACAATATTAAATGTGAGGGTGGTGGATATCTTGGTGAGTTCCCACACTTTTTTTTGTAGGACTTGACCCCTGATGTGCGCATGCTTATAATTACATAATTGCATTCCAAAGATCGTTTTGAATCATCTGTGGAATGCATTTACGTAATTGTGAGCATGCGCACGTTGAGGTAGCTAATCTCGACAAAATAGCTATTTTCAACAGAACATGTGCCTTCTAGGTCCGGCATCAATTGGTGAATAAGAGCGCCAGCGCCCCTACCCACAGGGTTCAGCACATAAACTATTTCAACATCTAAGGGGCTGTTTATTCTATTGGCTTTTGGATGTGTGTTACGGTTAGTACCAATCTCAAGTACTTTAGTAATGGGCCCATCACAAAAATCATATACCAGACTAAGGCCGACTGTTCCATTGTTGCTATGCAAGAGCTCAAATAGTAGGTATTGTGGATTGCTTGATAAATCTGTCCATCAAATGATCGGAAGGCATTCTATCTATTAAAGAGAGCAATAAACTCTCCGATCACATAAAACGGCCGTCCAAGCTTTGCAGGAAGTTTGCATCCAACATTGCTTCAGGCACCAAATTTTGATATCAAAATAAATTGATGTTCCAATTAGTAGTACAGTGATAGTTGTTATAATAGATCAGACTATAAAGCTGTATTCCAGGAGTAGCGAGGTAACCTGAGTTAACGGGGGGGGGGGGGGGGTAAGCTGCCGCTCTCGGCCCTTCTACTTTCAAACCTCTGCACTGGAGTCATATACCGTACATGACAAATTATATTTTGAGTTGATTATTACAAAGAAGAGCTACAATAACAGTGACTAAGCATTTAAAGATATTGTGAAATGCTTCTAATAATCTGCAGATTATTATAAACCATCCGAAGCTAACCGGAATACAGCATGGACACGCCCCCAAAACTAAATATTTTAATAGGATCTATATGAAATTTCCTCTGTGTGAAATGTTTTCTTTATTTTATCAAGAATTTTGTATTATTATTATTATTATTGTTTATGAAATCTCCTTTTAAAAATATCCCTGTTTTTTAACCCTTTCGTGACAGGGTTAAAGTGCCTACATCGGAACAACTGTTCCGATGTAGACAAATTGAAACTACGCGATCGTGCATACGATCGCGAGATTTCAATTATTGGATCGCATCTGGGGGGCGTCCCTACAATCCTAGGAACGCCCTCCAGACCGCGATTAAATCCCTGAAGCACAGAAGGCTTCAGGACAGCCGTTAGTTATGACGTTCCATTCCGTCATAACGGCTTTAAAGCCCAGTCTAATTATGACGGAATGGAACGGCATAACGGCTTTAAAAGGTTAAATTGAAGTATGTAAAATATTAGCTCTAAGATATAATATTCATATTTTGTTTATTTGTGCATGTATGAAATTAAATTCTATGAGATATATAATAAAGAGTGTACACTATTTTTTGTATCAAAATGAATTAATGTAATGTAAAATATCTTTGAAAGTAAAAATTAAAATCAGTGTGTGAGGATACTATTAAATATAGACTGGTCTCATAGACTCTAGAAAACATTATAGCGCCTCCTTAGGAATGTGGGAAGAACATCTAAATTGTCGAAGAGGCAACCTTAGTGTGGGAGGTCACAATAAAATGTTTCAATAGCTCAATGTTGGTTGTTGTGTGAATGGTATATCTTAGGACACTTATAGATGCACAAAGTGACACTATAGGGGGTAATTTATTAATGGCCCGAATGCATTCAGGCTCGCCGTAAACAGGAGTTAAGACCGCAACGCCTTAACTAGTCCGCCACCTCTGAGGCGGTGGACAGCAATCAGCCCGATCGTATACGATTGGCCGCAAATCTGCAGGGGGCGGCATTGCACAAGCAGTTCACCAGTGTTTATCATATCTGTCCGCAGGATAATAAATCGACCCCTATGTTTGTTAATCTTGTTGTATTGTTGTATTTTTTTTTCATATTTATTAATTTATATTTCTGATAACATTTAGAGGATACAATGCCTCCCCATCTTCTTCCTATATGGTTAAGTCTTGTGAGGACTGTAATATAGGAGGTTACCTGTTGGACAAATTAGGGGCAACTATGGAGAAAGTAATGCAAGGGTCAATCTCTGAACATTGTAAACCGAATACTAAGACCCCTTTAAGTTTATCACAACAGACATTGGATTGTTCATTATAATTGTGGAGGATCTTTTTCCAAAGTTAGATATTTTCTATGGACATAAAGTTCTATCCTCGATTTGCTTGGTTATCTATGTAACTTTTGCTCTGATTATATCCTACTGTAATACACTTTTTTTTAAAAAGATTAATAAAAATATTTCATCATAGAAGTAGCCCTCTTCTTTCTCGGTGCCATTGGTCTTTTCGGAAGGATTGTTGATCTACAAGGGCAAGGTTTGTGTTCCTTTTCAGTTGCGTCTGGAATTTCTTAATTTCCATTGTGACGCTCTTTCTGCTAACCATAAAGGTATTAATAGGATGCAAGAAATTATTTCCAGGATATTTTGGTGGCCTAAGTTGGATAAGTACATTAACCAGTTTATATAGTCTAGTGACACCAATTCTACAATGAAGCAGCTCATGTCATTATTCTGCTTCTTTTACCTATTCTTGAGAAACCTTGGTCAAATATTTCAATGGATATTATTGTAGATTTCACTCCTGATCGTTATGACACTGTTTTGTAGTAGTTGATTTATTGACTAAGATGGCTTACTTTATCCCTGTGGTGAAGGAGATGTTTCACCTACATAGTTTGCCAAGGAAAGTTCTGTCTGATATAGGTTCACAGTTTACCTCCCTATTTTGGAAACACTCTAGCCTTAACTTCAGGTTGACATCAACAAACTAATGGCCAGAGAGAGCAAATGAACCAGACTTTGAAACAGTATCTCAGATGTTTCTGTACCTATCTACAGAACAACTGTCTGTCTTTGTTTCCTACTGCCAAATTCACTTATAATTATCAAATTTGGCAGTCCTTTAAGATACTTCCTTTATTTTCAATGTAGGGTTAACATTCCACTATTATTCCAGATTTACCTGATGCTATGCCTTTTCTGGACCTGAACCAAAGATTAACTCATCTTTTTAAGATCTTTCATTTAATACAAAATACATTGCTTCTAGTTCAACAGCAGAAGTTCTTTGTGTATAAGTCTTGGCCCTCTCTGTCCCTTCTTAAAGCTGTGGTGATAATATGTGGCTTTCCTCTGTCAATCTGAAATTGACTTCTTCCAAGAAACCGGGGTCACATTTTAAATTCTGTTCCCTCAATACCATCTTCCTCCTCCTATGCATGTGTCTATGGAAGTTTCTAAAGGGTAAAGTGGAGAAGATTCTAAATTCTTGTATCTATAGAGCATGATTGCAATATCTTATCAAATGGAAGGGGTATGGCTGGAGGAGTGTTCTTGGGAACCTGTTAAATTTGTTTAATCAGATTGATCCTTGTCATCCTGTTCAAACCCTGAGGTTACTCTTAAGGAAGGGGCTATGTCAGGCTCGAAACTCTTACCTGTGCACGACACAGGCCGTGCTAAGAAGAGGATCGTGGTAGGGTTGCTAATGTCCCAGGGCATGCTATATTCTGCTGCAAAAAATTATCCAAAACTGGTTAAGGAAATTTTAAGAAGCCTATAAACATGGCATTGGACACTTGGACCTTTTGTTATGAAGATTGTGGCATTTTTGTTCTTCATCCGCCGTGTTATGACCCTGGCTTGATTTCTGGATTTTGTCTCTTGTCTTCCCACAGCTAAGTCACCTGTTCTAGACTATCTATCTATCTATCTATCTATCTATCTATCTTTTTTTTAACTTTCCAGTGATTATCTGTATTACTCTCTGCCTACTTCACTTGTTATGATGCTTGGTCACTACTGACTTTCCTAGTTCCTGTTCTCCACTTGTCTTATTGTCAATTATATAGGACACCTGCTGTTAATCACCTCAAATTATATAGGATACCTGCTGCTAGTCACCTCAGATTATATGACACCTGAGGCTATTCACCCCAAATTATATAGGACACCCACTGCTAATCACAACAAATTATATAGGTCATCTGCTGCAAAAAAAAATTGTAGGACATCTGCTGCAAATTACCCTGAATTCTATAGGATACCAACTGCTAATCACCCCAAATTGTATAGAACACTTGCTGCTAATCACCCTAAATTTTGTAGGACTGCTGCTAATCGCCCCATATTCTATATGACACCCACTGCTAATCACCCCAAATTGTGTAAGACACCTACTGCTAATCACCCCAATGTTATTTAGGATACCTGCTGCTTATCACCCCAAAATTCTGTACAATACCTGATGCTAGTCACCTCAAACTCTGTGGGACATCTGCTAATCGATTCAAATTCTATAGCACATCAACTGCTAATCACCCCAAATTCTATAGGGGCACCTGCTGCTAATCACCCCAAATTCTATAGGTTACCTTCTGCTAAACACTGCTGATGGCCTGGTTGAGAACAGATGCAGGGGCGTGAGAATATGCGTGCATTACTGGTTCACACTCCCATACAAATGAAGAAGTACAAAAATACCATCCAAAACCACAAGATTCTATTTACAAATAGTAAGTAATATTTCATAGAATTGTAACTCTTATGGTAAAACCTGCTTTTTGTACATGGGCCGTGGCTACAATAAGAGTCACACTTTTACTCAGATTTGCATTACAATCAAAAGCTGCAAAGGTCCTTAGTTCACTAAATAAAATTATTTATATATATATGTTGTGGGTAAAGTCAGATATTGGATAATCCTTGGATTACCTGGGTAATGCTAGGATTGGGTAAAGCCCGATGTAAGATCATAAATCCCCTCAGACTGATCGAGTCACTGCATCAAACATATATAGCATGCACTGTAATTCACACATCTTCACTATCTTTTTTGCCTCTGCCTGGGTGGTTCAAGAGGGTTGAAGCCCCCTTTGTAAACCTCATTCCCCAAGGTTCACACAGCTGAATTACAGTGCATCGGGCTATACCCACAACTGCTTGGGGACTTTACCCGTAATATATATATATATATATATATATATATATATATATATATATATATATATATATATATATATATATATATATATATATATATATATATATATATAAAATAAAAAATAAATTAAAAATATTTAATAAATGTATAATACAAAAGCCATATAATATATTTTATACAATTTATAATAACAAAAATAAATACACCAATAAGGCACAAGGGGTGGGTTCTTTAAAGGGAGCTTTAAAGGGACGTTCTACTGTAAAAAAATAATAATTATTTTTAAAGATATTCCTAACTTTTACTTTTTACTGTACACGTACAGTTGAAGAAAGAGATTGAGGAAGCCCTGCCCTCTTCCCTTAAAGTGGTTTAGCACTGATTCAGCTTAGTTAATAATAATTTATTAAAATGGTATTTAAACAGACAGATATTAATGTCTAATCTTCATCTAATATCCAAATATTAATATATATTTATATATACACAATAATATTCACCCTTAAAACTACCTAGTATGCCTGCTGCTATTGCGTAAAATGCCTTTCCAATTATGAGTATTGATGCAAAACTGATAATCCACCTAAAAAGAGCATATGACTAGAGACAAAATTAAATGGGAGGGAGATGTACAGAAAACCGTATTAACCCAAGTCTCCCTGGGAGAAAGTGGAACAAGCACAATTTTCAGATACGTTTTGCAGCAAAAGGCAGCACAAAAAATAATGAATGTACAATAAAGTTATATTTTCAATAATGAAACTCTTTATGCATTGTCAAAATGTTGAGTTTAATGGATCCTTAAGGAGTTAAACACATACTAAAGGAAGGGGCTTGAAAGACAATTTAAATGCTGTAATGAAATAGACGGTCACTTGGGTAACTAGGGTGTTTTTGTGTAAAACTGCTGTGTTTCATTAGATAATTTTATTGTGAAACGAATGAGCTTTTCTTACTATGAGTTGCATTTCAATACATGATTTATTTTTAGGCAAATAACCCCCCTATAACTACATGGAGATAGTAAGACACACTATTTCGTCACCGTCTTCTTGCACACGCTCAGTTCACGTTAATAAACCAGGTTGTGTTTTTTTGTTTGCTAAAAAAAGTACAAATCATACTTTTAAACTATAAAACTTGTAGATGGTACATGGTACTCAAGAGGTTTATATTATATATATGAAAGAGCAACAGTTAAACATGTTTAAATAACATTTAAAGAACAAAAATGTGGTTGCGTAACTTTTCAAACTTTCTCCTCTAGATGAAATAGAGATATTTTGTTTTGAGTATCATGTCCCTTTAAATATAATCATTTAGATGTCCATTTACAGTTGTAATGAAGCATTTGGTGGTTTAAACAGGTTAATTATGAAATTACACAAAATTATATGAAATTACAAATTGTGCACATCAAAAAGTCATATTATTGATTGTTAAATATTGTGCATCCAGACACATTAGACCTTATCCTATATAATTAAAGGCCAAGTATGTTTGTCTAAAGCTGTCATACGCAGTAGAGACTGCACAAGGACAAAGATACCTGGCCTTGAGCAGCAGAGATGGGAGCGTGTGTGATGGGGGCGTAGTCAGGTGGGAGTGGTCCAGAGAGTGCAAATGATGGGGGAGAAAGAGCCAAAGAGCGGGGAGAGAGAGAAAAAGACAGGGGAGAAAGAGCAAAAGAGAGGGGGGAAAGAGAGCAAAAGAGAGGGGGGAAAGAGCGCAAAAGAGAGGGGGGAAAGAGAGCAGGAGAGAGAGCAAAAAAGAGGGGGGAGAGAGAGCAAAAAAGAGGGGGGAGAGAGAGCAAAAGAGAGGGGGGAGAGAGAGCAAAAAAGAGGGGGGGGAGAGAGCGAAAGAGCGCAAAATAGAGGGGGGAGAGAGGGCAAAAGAGAGGGGGGAGAGAGAATTAAAGAGAAGAGGGAGAGAGAGCAAAAGAGGGGGGAGAGAGAGCAAAAGAGAGGGGGAGAGGGAGCAAAAAAGAGGGGGGGAGAGGGAGCAAAAAAGAGGGGGGAGAGAGAGCAAAAGAGAGGGGGGATAGAGAGCAAAAGAGAGGGGGGAAAGAGAGCAAAAGAGAGGGGGGAGAGAGAGCAAAATAGAGGGGGGAGAGAGAGCAAAATAGAGGGGGGAGAGAGAGCAAAAGAGAGGGGAGAGAGAGCAAAAGAGAGGGGAGAGAGAGCAAAAGAGAGGGGGAGATAGCAAAAGAGAGGGGGGAGAGATCAAAAGAGAGGAGAGAAAGAGAGATAGCAAAAGAGAGGTGGGAGAGAGAGCACAAAATAAAGGGGAAGAGAGAGCAAAAGAGAGGGGGAGAGATAGCAAAAGAGAGGGGGGAGAGAGAGAGAGCGCAAAATAAAGGGGAAGAGAGAGTGCAAAAGAGAGGGGGAGAGAGAGAGCAAAAAAGAGGGGGAGAGAGAGAGCAAAAGAGAGGGGGAGAGAGAGAGTGCAAAAGAGAGGGGGGAGAGAGCAAAAGAGAAGGGGAGAGAGCAAAAGAGAGGGGGGAGAGAGAGAGCAAAAGAGAGGGGGAGAGAGAAAGAGAGCACAAAAACATAAATTATGCTTACCAGATAATTTCCTTTCCTTCTGTATGAGGAGAGTCCATGGCTTCATTCCTTACTTGTGGGAATACAGAACCTGGCCACCAGGAGGAGTCAAAGACACACCAGCCAAAGGCTTAAATACCTCCCCCACTTCCCTCATACCCCAGTCATTCTGCCGAGGAAACAAGGAGAAATATCAGGGTATAAAAAAGTGCCAGAAGAACCAAACACAATTTAAGTCCGCCCAACGGAGAATTTGGGCGGGGGCCATGGACTCTGCTCATACAGAAGAAAAGGAAATTATCTGGTAAGCATAATTTATGTTTTACTTCTTAATATGAGGAGAGTCCACGGCTTCATTCCTTACTTGTGGGAAACATATACCCAAGCTCTAGAGGACACTGAATGAAAATGGAAAGGTAAAAAGAGAGGCAGACCCTGTTCTGAGGGCCCCACAGCCTGCAAAAACCCTTTCTCCCAAAAGCTGCTTCTGCAGAAGCAAAAACGCCAACTATGTAAACATTTTGAAAAAATATGTAAGGAAGACCAGGTAGATGCCCTACAAATCTGATCCCTAAAGGCCTTATTCTCAAAACCCAAGAGGAAGCCACAGCTGTAGTTGAATGAGCCTTAAGCCTCTGAGGAGGCTTGTGTCCCGCTCACTCTATAAGCCAAGCAAACAAATTCCTCCACCAGAAAACAAAGAAGTGGATGAAGCTTCCTGCCCCTTACACTTCCCAGAATAGACACAAACACGGAAGACGATTGACAAAAACTCCCTTGGAGCCTGAAGATAGATACTTCAAGACCCGAACCACATCTAAGTTATGAAATAACGCCTCCTTCGAAGAAGAAGGAATAGGACACCAGAAAGGAACCACAATCTCGTGATTGATGTTGTGATTTGAACCAACCATAGGAAGAAAACCTAACCCAGAGAGAACAGCCGTAGCCGCATGAAAAACTAGGTAAGGTTCCTCACATTGCAAGGCAGCCATCTCAGAAACTCTGTGCGCTGAAGCAATAACCAATAGGAACCTTCCAAGAAAGAAAATCTTAATGTAAACTCCATGCATAAGCTCAAACGGAGCCTTCTGCAAAAACTTTGAACAAGAAAAAAACTCCAAGGAGGAGCCCTGAATCTAAACACAGCCTGATCTAATCAAAGCCTGAAGAATACGGACATCTGGAAGCTCTGTGCTCCTCTCAAGCAGTAAAACAGATAGGGCCGAAATCTGTCACCTAAGAACTAACAGAGGGCCCTTTCCCCAGAACATCCTGGAGAAAAGAAAGGATCCTGAAAAACCTGGCCCTATGCCAGGAGAATCCCCACTCTACATACGATAAGAAGTAGGACCTCCACCCCTATGATAGATGCGACTATACCCTGGCCTATGAACTAGACCGAGAGATCAACACTCCATCAGAAAAAACCTCTCTTGGCTAAGACCAAGAGAGTCCAGGATGTGAAGAACACAAGAACCTTGCACCCACAGATTCCTGTAACAAGGTCCATGGAGACAAAGCCCCTAAGCCCCTAGAGTAAACGAATGACGTCTCAATGACGTCTGCTCCTGCTAAGATCGACCATCCACAAAGAGCGACATGGCCAAAGATAATAAGGTTAAAAAAAAAAACCTCTACGGGATGCTAGATGTCTAGCATATTCAGGATGAAAAAGCCGGAGCCCCACCTAGGATCAAACCCCCCTTCTGCTACAGAAGTGGTGGAGCTAACCTGTGCCTTGAAAGTCTTAAAGAAAACTGCCACAGCAGGATTCAAACTCCAAGCCTTCAGCTTGCTAGGCAGGGTAGTCTTCCCTGCTGAAGAGTACGCTCATAGAGCGGGTCGCTGACAATGAGCTGACGTGGGCTTTCGCCAACCACCAAACACGAGACCCCCCGAGAAGCAGGAGGAACTCTCCATCTTCAAAAGAGGGTCTCCCCCTGAGAGGTCCCAACTGGAACTAGCCCAGAGGACCAAAACCTCCAAGCAGAATGCTCGCTGAGAAACCAAAGGAATATTCAGTAGGAAACTCCCAACCCACGGCCCTCCCTAGGACACTGTCTCCCTACGGACAAAAAACGCTCTGGGAGAACTAAGAGAAAAAATTCTCAGAACAGGGAGATCTGAACAAAACCCTGGGATTGATTTCCCCCACCGGTATTCCATGTAAATCTGTTAAGACCAAATCACCAACACCATGCCAAAATCACGGCCTCAGCTGTGTCTATCACTCACCACCCCCACGTCAACAAATACCAGAAAGGGGCTGGAGGGCAGAACCCAAATGGCAAATTAGCAAGATCTCAGGATTAATAGAAACCTGCCACAGCATGAGTCAATGCTAAGCCTTCAGCTTGCTAGAAAGGATAAAAAAAAATACCTGACTCTAAAACAAAACAGCATCCAGATCCACCCTGGTGTTGACACCAGCAACTCAGGTCTAGATCCAACTCTGAGAATCGAAAAGACACGAGAAAAATCCCTAAAAGTCTCATAGCCTGCAAAGGTAAGGAACCCAGAAAGTCGAGACCCGGGTACTACCGTAAAATCTGGAAGCAGGATACTGCCACCTGGAACTCCAGATGCCAAGAAGGATCAGAACAAGGTTTACTGAAAGATACGATTCCCAATAAACGAATCTGTACAAAAAGGATGAAACAGAAAAGACATCCTTCTTCCAAACAAGGGGGGGAGAACCTTACGTTCTCCAGCAAAAGAAGAACTGATAAACTCCGCTTCAATATCCTAGAACCCAATTAGGACGGAAAACCCTCTCCCTATTAGGATATGCACCAATAGCAGAAGAAAATATCCCACAGAGAGAAAGAAACCGGGACAATGACTCCAAAAGTCCTTTGTCTTTTCTGACCAGACAAATGTCGAGAAAAGAAACCTATTTCCGGCCACCCCTAGATCCATATGATCCAGTATCAAGCACCCATCCCAGATAATACCTAAACAAGTCCAGCCTGTTAACTAGGATATATGGGCCTGCTGTACCTGAACCGTAATCTAGAAGAAAAAAAACTCCTCCAAAGTAGAAAGAAGGAGCAGACCTAACTAGTATCCACAACAGGTCTTGTCTATCAACTAGGATACAGCGTATGTTCCAAAACACTCCCGGACTAAAAAGAAAACTTCCTAAATTCCAGTAAAGCTAGAACAATCAGATAAATCAAAATAAAGAAATTAAGCTTCAAGGCTTAAAAAGTGCTCTAAAATATTGATGGGAACTATCACCCCTAGCAGAAAACTATAAGATTCCCCCAGAGGTCTTCAACAATCTCGACCATCAAAGTCGATAGTATCAAAAATCCCATGCGACGAAATGTCTTTCTAAGAATCATTTATGAAACAATCCAGAGCTCAAAAAAAAAAACTATCCGGGGAGGAACAGTAAAAAAAAAAGCAAGCGCCCACAGAAATAAGCTGAAAAAGGAGTGTGTAAACAAAACAGGTCCTGCCTGTCATACGACACAACCCCCCATAGAGCTCGGAACTGGGATTATATATAAACGATAACACAAAAAGTAAAACAAGACGACAAGGAATATCACCATCCTCCACTTGTCTAGTTAAGATCACTATCTGATTTAGAGACCAGAGAGTCAACTGACTGAGCAGTACAGGAAACCTCTAACATCGCCAAAACCTCTCTCAGAGGTAAACACAGGCATGCCAATCTAAATCTAAATGCTAAACCCTACGCAAACGGAGGACCCAAGTCAGCAGATTCCGATCCTGGAGGTTCTCCCTCTGAAGCCTCAGAGGAAACCGCATCCCCAGAGGACTGATCGGACACCAATTGTCCTTGGGCAGGAGAGCCCGGACTAACCTCTCGCTTGTGCGTAGCAGGAATAGGTAACCTTGCTAAGGCCGAAGAGATGGCCATGCGGAAGTGCCTAGTAACCTCTGGTAGAAACAAACGCCTTACAGGCGAAGGAGGGTCGGAACTCGGGAAAACTGCATATGTAGGAACAGAATCCAGGGAACACACCTTGCTGGACAAAGAGTCCTCAAAGGCGGATGGCGCAGTGGTCTCTAACATCTCAACATTGGTTGATGAGAACACTCTATTGCGGCATATGGAACATAATTGAGCGGGCTCACAATATACACAGGTATCAAATTCTGTATTGGAGGGATCCCCCTCTAAAATATCAGAATCCTCCATAACTCGTCTATATCAAATTATAGTAAGGAAAAAAAACTGGCACCTTATACCCCCAATGGCTGGGGCACTCAACACCTCCTATGACCCAGACAGATAGAGAAGAAGCTCCTCTCCGCAGACACCCGGTCAGGAATCGGAAGCGGGGGAAAAACGTGACCACTCCCGGTCACAGGGTGCTCATGCAGGACCTGTCCCTGCTAAAGAAAAAGTGTGCCATCTTATCGAAGAAACTGCACAGTTCTCAAATGAAATAACCTGTATGTTCCGTATCAGTCAAAGAGCCCAAACGTTCTTACATATAAGCAATCGAAATCACATAACAAATATGATTAAAAAATCCCACTGTTCAATAATCCCCCTCAGGAAATATTAACCCTTGATTTCATAAAGATAAAGGAGTCCCACTGTGACCCTGTATTCTTATCGTTAACATGTGTGTAAAATAATGAAACGATCTTACCGGAATCTATGCCATGGAACAGTGACACGGTCCTTCAAGTTTGACAGATTGTAGCAGGGCTTCTGACATGGACTTGAGTGAAGAAAGCAGGCAGCAAAACTTGTCCACGCTGATTGCTTAAGGAGCTGTTAATATGAGTCTGGATGGGTTCGCAGAAAGACACTCCCTGCATCTCCAGACTCTAACTTTCGGCAATGCTCTCACTGAAAGGCTGACAAGACTACTTAAAACTCCAGTCCCATCTCGAAAAGTACTACTCTCCATAAGGAACTACTCTGAAATCTTCTGACACTTCTCTGCCAACCTCCTGTGACGAAAGGCAAAGAATGACTGGAGGATGAGGGAAGTGGGGGAGGTATTTAAGCCTTTGGCTGGGGTAGTGGGGGAGGTATTTAAGCCTTTGGCTGGGGTGTCTTTGCCTCCTCCTGATGGCCAGGTTCTGTATTCCCACAAGTATATAATGAAGCCGTGGACTCTCCTCATATTAAGAAGGAAAGAGAGGGGGAGAGAAAAAAGCAAAAGAGAGGGGAGAGAGAGAGCGCAAAAGAGAGAAGAGAGAGAGCAAAAGAGAGGGGGAAAAAGAGAGGAGGAGAGAGCAAAAGAGGGGGAGAGAGAAAGCAAAAGAGGGGGGAAAGAGAAAGCAAAAGAGAGGGGGGAGAGAGAGAGCAAGGGGTGGGACCGCTGTACTGCAAAAAATGGCCCAAATACACAGGCTTTAGGACTAGTCCTATATAATAAAATGCCAGGTATGTTTGTCCGAAGCTGTCATGCGCAGTAGAGACTGCACGTGGACAAACATACCTGGCCGTCTGTGAGGATCAGACAGCAGAGAGAAGGGGCGGGAGTGGGTGTGACAGGGGTGGGGCGATCGGACAGGGCGTGACAGGGGTGTGTGACCGGATGGGAGCGGGCGGGAGCTCAGGCGTGTGGGACCGCCGCACTACAGAAAATGGCTTGTGTACATGGGCATTAGGACTAGTCATCAATAATAAATTAACTGGCTGTATATTTTACTCTCATTTTGACGCTTCTCTGAGCTCTAAAAATCTTTGGGAAAACCCACATGAACATTCTGAGCTACACCTGTCTCTTGCACATTTATGTAGTTTTTTTTCTTCATGTTTAATTCTATTTTGTTAAAACGGACATTAAGCACCATGAGATTTTGTAAAATACAATGTTTAAAGGACTGTTAAAGGGACTTGAAACTAGGGACGGGCAAATGTGCTGAAAGTATAATATGTTTGGTAGAACGAATAGTCCTGTGAATAAAAATCCATTAAAATTCAGTAATCGAATGTTATTTCCTGTTTTCAAATGTTTCTTTTGTTTTCAAATGTTCATAATTAGATTGAATATCCATATTCAAAATTTCGAATGTAACATTTGATTTAACAAATACTATTCAGAAGTTCAAAACTTTGTGTGGTAGGGAATGTAGTAAATTGATACATAATAGATACAAATATATCGATTTATATGTTTCTATTTAGAATATTGAATAATTTGAATATTACATTTAAATACAGCATTAGAAATACTATGACTAATATATAGATTCGTATTTTTCAAATTCAAATAGTGCATAATTCGAATCGAATTATTAGAAAAATTCAAATGGAATATTACATTTAAAGAAAGCATTAGAAATACTATTACATTAAACGAACAAACGAATGTTCAAAACAAACAAATGCGTTACAATTGAAAACGAACGAATGAATGTGTTAAAATTCTTTTAATTTTTCGAATGTTGCAAAACATTCGCCCATCCCTACTTGAAAACCGACATTTTCCTTTTATGATTTAGATACAGCATACATTTTTAAACATCTTTCCAATATACTTCTATTATACATTTTGCTTTATTCGCTTGGTATACTTTATTGAATGAGCAGAAATGCACCACTAGGACCTAGTTGGACACATTGGTAAGACAATGAGACAAGAGGCATATAAAGTCAGCCACCAATCAACAGCTAGATCACAGCTTCTAAGCCTGCCTAGGTATGATTTTCAACAAAGGATACCAAGAGAACAAATCAACATAGATAATAGAAGTAAATTGAATTGTTATTTTACATTGCATTCTCTATCTGATTCATGAAAGTAAATTTTGGGGTTTCATGTCCCTTTAAATACAATAGAACTGCCTAATCAACAAATCCATGGTAAAAAGACAATGCAAAAGCACATTGGGGGGTAGTTATCAAGCCGTCTACTTTTCTGGCTTCGCCGGCCCAATACGCCCGCCTAAGTTTGCCTCACATCGCCGCCGCGGACCTGAAAAAATACGCCTAAGTTATCAAATAAAGCTGTCAAAAAGCCACGGGGCGATGAGCAGCGGACTGTGACAGTTATCACTCATCCGATCTCGCTGCCCTTCGGCTTTTTCCCAGCTTTATTGCTAGCCTGTCACTAAGCACTCACACTAAACTACACTGTTCTACCCCCTATACCGGCGCCCCCGGAGCCCCCCGCAACTAAATAAAGTTACTAACCCCTAAACCGCCGCTACTAGACCCTGCCGCAACTCTTATAAATGTATTAACCCCTAAACCGCCGCTCCTAGACCCCGCCGCAAGTCTTATAAATGTATTAACCCCTAAACCACAGCTCCTAGACCCTGCCGCAACTCTTATAAATGTATTAACCCCTAAACCGCCGCTCCCGGACACCGCTGCCACCTACAGTATACCTAGTAATCCCTATCCTGCCCCCCCTACACCGTCGCCCTCTATTATAAAATTATTAACCCCTATCCTGCTGATCCCGCACCTCTCCGCAACTAAATAAATAGTTTAACCCCTAAACCGCCGCTCCCTGAACCCGCCGCAACCTATATTAAACCTATTAACCCCTATCCTGCCCCCCTACACCGTCGCCACCTATAATAAATTTATTAACCCCTATTCTGCCCCCCACTACACCGCCGCCACTGTAATAAAATTATTAACCCCTAAACCTAAGTCTAACCCTAACCCTAACGCCCCCCTAACTTAAATATTAATTAAATAAATCTAAATAAATTAACTCTTATTAACTAAATGAATCCTATTTAAAACTAAATACTTACCTTTAAAATAAACCCTAATATAGCTACAATATAAATAATAATTATATTCTAGCTATCTTAGGATTTATTTTTATTTTACAGGTACCTTTCAATTTATTTTAACCAGGTACAATAGCTATTAAATAGTTATTAACTATTTAATAGCTTACCTAGCTAAAATAAAGAGAAATGTACCTGTTAAATAAATCCTAACCTAAGTTACAATTACACCTAACACTACACTATACTTTAATAAATTATTCCTATTTAAAAATAAATACTTACCTGTAAAATAAACCCGAAGATAGCTACAATATAATTAATAATTACATTGTAGCTATCTTAGGATTTATATTTATTTTACAGGTAACTTTGTATTTATTTTAGCTAGTTAGAATAGTTATTAAATAGTTATTAACTATTTAATAACTACCTAGCTAAAAGAAATACAAAATTACCTGTAAAATAAATCCTAACCTAAGTTACAATTAAACCTAATACTACACTATCATTAAATTAATTAAATAAACTACCTACAAATAACTACAATTAAATACAATTACATAAACTAACTAAAGTACAAAAAATAAAAAAAGCTAAGTTACAAAAAATAAAAAAATAAGTTACAAACATGTTAAAAATATTACAACAATTTTAAGCTACTTACACCTAATCTAAGCCCCCTAATAAAATAACAAACCCCCCCAAAATAAAAAAATGCCCTACCCTATTCTAAATTAAATAAATTTCAAAGCTCTTTTACCTTACCAGCCCTTAAAAGGGCCATTTGTGGGGGCATGCCCCAAAGAAAACAGCTCTTTTGCCTGTAAAAGAAAAATACAACCCCTCCCCAACATTAAAACCCACCACCCACATACCCCTAATCTAACCCAAACCCCCCTTACAAAAACCTAACACTAATCCCCTGAAGATCATCCTACCTTTAGTTGTCTTCACTCAGCCGAGCCACCGATGGAACCGAAGTGGACATCCGGAGCGGAAGAAGTTAATCCTCCAAGCGGCGCTGAAGAAATCTTCCATCCGATGAAGTCATCATCCAGGCGGCGCTGAAGAAAAGTCTTTGATCCGGCCGATGTCATTTTCAAAGAGGCGCTGAAAAGGTCTTCTATCCGGGCGAAGTCATCTTCCAAGCTGGGTCTTGAATCTTCCTTCCGCCGACGCGGAACCACCTTCTTCACCGACGGACTACGACGAATGACGGCTCCTTTAAGGGACGTCATCCAAGATGGCGTCCCCTCAATTCCGATTGGCTGATAGGATTCTATCAGCCAATCGGAATTAAGGTAGGAAAAATCTGATTGGCTGATGGAATCAGCCAATCAGATTGAGCTCGCATTCTATTGGCTGTTCCGATCAGCCAATAGAATGCGAGCTCAATCTGATTGGCTGATTGGATCAGCCAATCGGATTGAACTTGAATCTGATTGGCTGATTCCATCAGCCAATCAGAATTTTCCTACCTTAATTCCGATTGGCTGATAGAATCCTATCAGCCAATCGGAATTGAGCAGACGCCATCTTGGATGACGTCCCTTAAAGGAGCCGTCATTCGTCGTAGTCCGTCGGTGAAGAAGGTGGTTCCGCGACGGCGGAAGGAAGATTCAAGACCCGGCTTGGAAGATGACTTCGCCCGGATAGAAGACCTCTTCAGCGCCTCTTTGAAGATGACATCGGCCGGATCGAAGACTTTTCTTCAGCGCCGCCTGGATGATGACTTCATCGGA
Organism: Bombina bombina; assembly: GCF_027579735.1. Lineage (NCBI taxonomy): Eukaryota > Metazoa > Chordata > Amphibia > Anura > Bombinatoridae > Bombina > Bombina bombina. The sequence goes on along the minus strand of NC_069510.1, from coordinate 110,124,888 downwards.
TGGAAGATTTCTTCAGCGCCGCTTGGAGGATTAACTTCTTCCGCTCCAGATGTCCTCTTCAGTTCCATCGGTGGCTCGGCTGAGTGAAGACAACTAAAGGTAGGATGATCTTCAGGGGATTAGTGTTAGGTTTTTGTAAGGGGGGTTTGGGTTAGATTAGGGGTATGTGGGTGGTGGGTTTTAATGTTGGGGGGGTTGTATTTTTCTTTTACAGGCAAAAGAGCTGTTTTCTTTGGGGCATGCCCCCACAAATGGCCCTTTTAAGGGCTGGTAAGGTAAAAGAGCTTTGAAATTTATTTAATTTAGAATAGGGTAGGGCATTTTTTTATTTTGGGGGGGTTTGTTATTTTATTAGGGGGCTTAGATTAGGTGTAAGTAGCTTAAAATTGTTGTAATATTTTTAACATGTTTGTAACTTATTTTTTTCTTTTTTGTAACTTAGCTTTTTTTATTTTTTGTACTTTAGTTAGTTTATGTAATTGTATTTAATTGTAGTTATTTGTAGGTAGTTTATTTAATTAATTTAATGATAGTGTAGTATTAGGTTTAATTGTAACTTAAGTTAGGATTTATTTTACAGGTAATTTTGTATTTCTTTTAGCTAGGTAAGCTATTAAATAGTTAATAACTATTTAATAGCTATTGTACCTAGTTAAAATAAATTGAAAGGTACCTGTAAAATAAATATAAATCCTAAGATAGCTAGAATAGAATTATTATTTATATTGTAGCTATATTAGGGTTTATTTTAAAGGTAAGTATTTAGTTTTAAATAGGATTCATTTAGTTAATAAGAGTTAATTTATTTAGATTTATTTAATTAATATTTAAGTTAGGGGGGCGTTAGGGTTAGACTTAGGTTTAGGGGTTAATAATTTTATTACAGTGGCGGCGGCGTAGTGGGGGGCAGGATAGGGGTTAATAAATTTATTATAGGTGGCGACGGTGTAGGGGGGGCAGATTAGGGGTTAATAATTTTTTTATAGGTGGCGACGGTGTAGGGGGGGCAGGATAGGGGTTAATAAATTTATTATAGGTGGCGACGGTGTAGGGGGGGCAGATTAGGGGTTAATACATTTAATATAGGTTGCGGCGGGTTCAGGGAGCGGCGGTTTAGGGGTTAATACATTTATTATAGTTGCGGTGGGCTCCGGGAGCGGCGGTTTAGGGGTTAATATGTATAGAGTAGCTTGCGGTGGGCTCCGGGAGCGGCGGTTTAGGGGGTAATAACTTTATTTAGTTGCGGCGGTGTAGGGGGGGACAGATTAGTGGTGTTTAGACTCGGGGTACATGTTAGGGTGTTAGGTGTAGACAGCTCCCATAGGAATGAATGGGATGTCTGTCAGCAGCGAACTTGTACTTTCGCTATGGTCAGACTCCCATTGATTCCTATGGGATCCGCCGCCTCCAGGGGTGGCGGATTGAAAACCAGGTACGCTGGGCCGTAAAAGTGCCGAGCGTACCTGCTAGTTTTTTGATAACTAGCAAAAGTAGTGAGAATGTGCCGCACTTGTCGACAAGAATCGATCTGTGTCGGACTGAGTCCGGCGGATCGATGCTTACGTCACAAAATTCTACTTTTGCCGGTCTCGAGCCTTTGATAACTAAGGCGTATCAGCCTCGCCACAAATACGATGCGGAATTCCAGCGTATTTGAGGTTGACGGCTTGATAACTAGGCCCCTTAGTCTGAATCTCAAATGAGCTGTAGATTTGTTTTTGTGACAAATTCCAAAATTGTATTACATTTCCTAGCCCCTTTATCATGTGACAGCCATCAGCCAATCATAGAATGCACTCACATATAAACTGTAAATTCCTGCACATGTGGCTAGAGCCGCAGAGTATGTGCATATAAAAAGACTGTGCACAATTTGATATATTTATTTTATAAATTGCATGCTCTATCTGAGTCATGAAAGTTTAAAGGGACAGTCTACAATAGAACTTTTATTGTTTTAAAAGATAGATAATCCCTTTATTACCCATTCCCCAGTTCTGCACAACCAACACAGTTATATTAATATAATTTTTACCTCTGTGATTACCTTGTATCTAAACATCTTCTGACAGCCCCTGATCACATTACTTTTTTTTATTATCTATTGACTTGCATTTAGTACTGTGTTGTGCTGACTCTTAAACCCTTAGGCCTAGATTTGGAGTTTGGCGGTAGCCGTGAAAACCAGCGTTAGAGGCTCCTAACGCTGGTTTTAGGCTACCTCCGGTATTTGGAGTCACTCAAAAAAGGGTCTAACGCTCACTTTTCAGCCGCGACTTTTCCATACCGCAGATCCCCTTACGAAAATTGCGTATCCTATCTTTTCAATGGGATTTTTCTAACTCCGGTATTTAGAGTCGTGTCTGAAGTGAGCGTTAGAAATCTAACGACAAAACTCCAGCCGCAGAAAAAAGTCAGTAGTTAGGAGCTTTCTGGGCTAACGCCGGTTCATAAAGCTCTTAACTACTGTACTCTAAAGTACACTAACACCCATAAACTACCTATGTACCCCTAAACCGAGGTCCCCCCACATCGCCGCAACTCGATTAAAAATTTTTAACCCCTAATCTGCCGACCGCCACCTACGTTATCCTTATGTACCCCTAATCTGCTGCCCCTAACACCGCCGACCCCTATATTATATTTATTAACCCCTAATCTGCCCCCCACAACGTCGCCGCCAGCTACCTACACTTATTAACCCCTAATCTGCCGTCCGCATGCCGCCGCCAGCTACATTATCCCTATGTACCCCTAATCTGCTGCCCTAACATCGCCGACCCCGGTATTATATTTATTAACCTCTAACCTGCCCCCCACAACGTCGCCGCCACCTACCTACAATAATTAACCCCTAATCTGCCGACCGCAAAGAGCCGCCAGCTACATTATAGCTATGTACCCCTAATCTGCTGCCCCTAACACCGCCGACCCCTATATTATATTTATTAACCCCTAACCTGCCCTCCCTAACATCGCCGACACCTAACTTCAATTATTAACCCCTAATCTGCCGACCGAATCTCGCCGCTATTCTAATAAATGTATTAACCCCTAAAGCTAAGTCTATTTTATTTAATTTAGAATAGGGTAGGGCATTTTTTTATTTTGGGGGGGTTTGTTATTTTATTAGGGGGCTTAGATTAGGTGTAAGTAGCTTAAAATTGTTGTAATATTTTTAACATGTTTGTAACTTATTTTTTTATTTTTTGTAACTTAGCTTTTTTTATTTTTTGTACTTTAGTTAGTTTATGTAATTGTATTTAATTGTAGTTATTTGTAGGTAGTTTATTTAATTAATTTAATGATAGTGTAGTATTAGGTTTAATTGTAACTTAGGTTAGGATTTATTTTACAGGTAATTTTGTATTTCTTTTAGCTAGGTAGTTATTAAATAGTTAATTTTTACAGGCAAAAGAGCTGAACTTCTTGGGGCATGCCCCGCAAAGGGCCCTGTTCAGGGCTGGTAAGGTAAAAGAGCTTTGAACTTTAGTAATTTAGAATAGGGTAGGGCATTTTTTTATTTTGGGGGGCTTTGTTATTTTATTAGGGGGCTTAGAGTAGGTGTAATTAGTTTAAAATTGTTGTAATATTTTTTTTATGTTTGTAAATATTTTTTTATTTTTTGTAACTTAGTTCTTTTTTATTTTTTGTACTTTAGTTAGTTTATTTCATTGTAGTTATTTGTAGGTATTGTATTTAATTTATTTATTGATAGTGTAGTGTTAGGTTTAATTGTAGGTAATTGTAGGTATTTTATTTAATTAATTTATTGATAGTGTAGTGTTAGGTTTAATTGTAATTTAGGTTAGGATTTATTTTACAGGTAAGTATTTAGCTTTAAATAGGAATAATTTATTTAATAAGAGATAATTAATTTCGTTAGATGTAAATTATATTTAATTTAGGGGGTGTTAGTGTTAGGGTTAGACTTAGCTTTAGGGGTTAATACATTTATTAGAATAGCGGTGAGCTCCAGTCGGCAGATTAGGGGTTAATAATTGAAGTTAGGTGTCGGCGATGTTAGGGAGGGCAGATTAGGGGTTAATACTTTTTATTATAGGGTTAGTGAGGCGGATTAGGGGTTAATAACTTTATTATAGTAGCGCTCAGGTCCGGTCGGCAGATTAGGGGTTAATAAGTGTAGGCAGGTGGAGGCGACGTTGTGTGGGGCAGATTAGGGGTTAATAAATATAATATAGGGGTCGGCGATGTTAGGGCAGCAGATTAGGGGTACATAGGGATAATGTAAGTAGCGGCGGTTTACGGAGCGGCAGAATAGGGGTTAATAATAATATGCAGGGGTCAGCGATAGCGGGGGCGGCAGATTAGGGGTTAATAAGTGTAAGGTTAGGGGTGTTTAGACTCGGGGTACATGTTAGAGTGTTAGGTGCAGACGTAGGAAGTGTTTCCGCATAGCAAACAATGGGGCTGCGTTAGGAGCTGAACGCGGCTTTTTTGCAGGTGTTAGTTTTTTTTTCAGCTCAAACAGCCCCATTGTTTCCTATGGGGGAATCGTGCACAAGCACGTTTTTGAGGCTGGCCGCGTCCGTAAGCAACTCTGGTATCGAGAGTTGAAGCTGCGTTAAATATGCTCTACGCTCCTTTTTTGGAGCCTAACGCAGCCTTTATGTGGACTCTCAATACCAGAGTTATTTTTTTTATTTTATTTTTTTTTAAATATTTTTATTGAGGGTAATGAAGTATACAGCATACAGGTTACTCAGTGAAACATATACATATAAAAGATTTAACATGGATATCTCACAGTATAATAGGCAAACTGGGGAGCAACCTCACCACCACCCTCTATTTTTGCCCCTCCATAAATGCTCAGGCCACTTTTGGACCCTCGATTGCACTTCACACTAACTGAGGGGATTAGTGAGATACAGACCACTTTTGGGCCTGTAGATAACTGTCGCATAGAATACACAAAAGCATATAGATAAGCATCAAAAATTATCACAATGCTATCATGAAAAAAACATCATACATTTACAATTATTTGAGTTTGTTAGATTGTGGTGACCTCCAGGCAAACAGGTCCGCTTAAGGGACCAGAAACATTAGTCAGTCACTGAGGACCCATAAACAAAGCTAATTTCAAAGAGTCCAGTGTCCATGTGTATAAATTAGCGGCAAGATTGGGAATCTGTAAGCAATATCAAAATAAAGAAGTACAGCAGCGTACTTAATTTACTCTTAGTTAATGTAATTTAGCATCAAACACGGTAAACTGGTAGAGGTGTTATACTGAAGCAGGCCTCTGTTACCTCTGCAAACATAGTTGGACACAAACACTGAACATTAGTAATAACATGTACAATAATGAAACTTTTAACCCAGGCAGTCTTCGAATAACCAGAAAATAGTGGACACAGTAAATTGCCTGTATTAGGGCCTAAAGAACCAGTCTAAAGAATGTAGGAGAGACTTGTTACAAGTGATGGGGGGGGGAGATTAATATAATAGTAGCGTACTCCTCCATTTGTTGGCCCATATGCTAGGAATTTAAAGCAACTCTATCAATAATGAGAAAATTAATAAATAAGGAAACCAAAGTAATCTAGTAATAGCCACATCCCAAAAGCTCCCAGATTAAGCGGCCATCTATAAGCTCTGCATCATGTTACGTGTAAAATACTAGCAATAGAGGGATCTTAATGAGAGTATAAGCTTGACATCTAAGATTTGGGCTTTATCATTTGCTTCGCTATCCGTGGGCGAAGGGTATACCGGCATAATAGAAGCAGTCATGGGGCCAAAATAAGACAGACATCACACATCTCTCACACTTTTAAACATATAGGGAGCAGAGACAAAACACTTTTAGCTAGAATAAGAGGAAAATGAGGTATAAATTACTTGCTGCATCGTCCACATTATAGGTCCAGATATGTAATGAGCTTAAAAAAAAAGGATAGATACTTGGCAGACAAAGGGAGGGTTGCAATGTCCTTGGTAAATGGTGGGAGTCAGATCTTCACAATAGAGTTTTAGCTCATCTCCCGTGCACGATTTTACTTTAACCGATTCCCAGTCTCACTGCTATCAAGGTGCCTGAATAAATCCCACCGGCTTGTGGGGCTCTGCCGGCAATCGAGATACATTGCAAGCCCTCTGGGACCATTACAGTTGCTCCGGATAGGCACGGGTAACACTCCGGGGAGCCGGCCACGCTCCCCCAAGCACCAAACCGTACTCCACTGTGGGTATGTTCCTCCTCTGCGCGAAGCTGTAAAATCATAGCGGCTCCACAGCCGTGCATGCTTCCATCTTGTTTCTTAGAGGTTTTAATTCCCATAACTGGGCCGCCTCCCTGGATAGCCAATTCAGCAGGTGTTGTTGGCTCTCCCCTCAGTTCGCCAAGACTCAGTTCCGTCTCAGCATCAGCTGGCTGCAAGCAGGCGGGTGCATGGGGGGAGAGGCCCTCGGAGGTCATCTTCAAATTCAAAGCTGCGCACAGCGAGGTCCTGCGAGACCTCAGGTCCTCTCTCACAGCGTTTACAGACAAAATAATGCTATCGAGTCTCTGACAAACCTCCCTCTCGAGTTCATCCATGTGGGTCCGCAATGCCTCAAACAGCTGCCCCATGATAGCAGAGGAGAGGACTAGTACAGCTCAGTTATCGCTATTCCAAATTTCTTAGTGCCCAGAGGGCTTCAGCAAGAGTTAGGCCCAATCTGTTCCTTGAGTCTTCGTTCTCAGTTCTGGAAAATGCGCTCTAGATTCCCCCAAATAATTGATTGGGCAGTTGCAGGGTATAATTAGAGCATGCAGGTTTCATTTAGTGAAGGCTGAGACTCAATAAAACTAATAAAATAAAAGCCATTTCTCAGAGCTCTAACATTGCATGTCCATTCTGTTTGGGTGCTAGCTCCGCCCCCCCCAGAGTTATTTTTATGGTGCGGCCAGAAAAAAGCCGGCGTTAGCTACGCGGGTCCTTACCGACAAAACTCTAAATCTAGCCGTCTATGACCACAGCACTTTTCCATTTTCTGACCGTTTGGGACCAGGGCTATTTTTACATTTCTGCTGTGTTTGTGTTTAGCTGTAATTTTCCTCTTGCTCATTTACTGTACCTACACATATTATATACCGTTTTTCTCGCAATTAAATGGACTTTCTAAAGATACCATTATTTTCATCATATCCTATAATTTACTATAACATTTTTTTATAAAATATGAGGATAAAATGGAGAAAAAAAATCACTTTTTCTAACTTTAACCCCCAAAATCTGTTACACATCTACAACCACCAAAAAACACCCATGCTAAATAGTTTCTACACTTTGTCCTGAGTTTAGAAATACCCAATGTTTACTTGTTCTTTGCTTTTTTTGCAAGTTATAGGGCAATAAGTACAAGTAGCACGCTGCTATTTCCAAACCACTTTTTTTCCCAAAATTAGCAATAGTTACATTTTAACACTGATATCTGTCAGGAATCCCTGAATAACCCTTCACATGTATATATTTTTTTTAGAAGACATCCTAAAGTATAGTACAAATATTACCGTAATGTTTGGTCACATATGTTAGTACATTTATTAATTTAAACACTATATAAAGGTATCTCTTTACACTGAATTTTATTTAATGACTGACAAATTGTCAAATATACCAATAGTGTTGATTGATTATAGCGTATACATATGTTTATTGGTGGTTCACCAGGATTAGGGTAGACTGTTGTAGCACAGAGGAGATTCACAGTGTAGTAAGGATATCAGTTGCTATATAATGTGCCAGATGTAATGATGTGATGTACTATGCCTAGAGCAATGATATACTAATCGTATTTCATTGCACTTATATCTCTAAAAGATAGTTTCTACTCGTGGGCTTGTGGCCATACACATATTGGCTACCAGTTATTATATTCAAGCATAACCTTGTAAGTGTGATCAGAGTGCTGAATTGTATATTACCTTACACATATTGGCTACCAGTTATTATATTCAAGCATAACCTTGTAAGTGTGATCTGAGTGCTGAATTGTATAATACTTTACACATATTGGCTACCAGTTATTATATTCAAGCATAACCTTGTAAGTGTGATCAGAGTGCTGAATTGTATATTACCATACACATATTGGCTACCAGTTATTATATTCAAGCATAACCTTGTAAGTGTGATCTGAGTGCTGAATTGTATAATACTTTACACATATTGGCTACCAGTTATTATATTCAAGCATAACCTTGTAAGTGTGATCAGAGTGCTGAATTGTATATTACCATACACATATTGGCTACCAGTTATTATATTCAAGCATAACCTTGTAAGTGTGATCTGAGTGCTGAATTGTATAATACTTTACACATATTGGCTACCAGTTATTATATTCAAGCATAACCTTGTAAGTGTGATCAGAGTGCTGAATTGTATAATACCTTACACATATTGGCTACCAGTTATTATATTCAAGCATAACCTTGTAAGTGTGATCTGAGTGCTGAATTGTATATTACCTTACACATATTGGCTACCAGTTATTATATTCAAAGCATAACCTTGTAAGTGTGATCTGAGTGCTGAATTGTATATTACCTTACACATATTGGCTACCAGTTATTATATTCAAGCATAACCTTGTAAGTGTGATCTGAGTGCTGAATTGTATATTACCTTACACATATTGGCTACCAGTTATTATATTCAAGCATAACCTTGTAAGTGTGATCTGAGTGCTGAATTGTATATTACCTTACACATATTGGCTACCAGTTATTATATTCAAGCATAACCTTGTAAGTGTGATCTGAGTGCTGAATTGTATATTACCTTACACATATTGGCTACCAGTTATTATATTCAAGCATAACCTTGTAAGTGTGATCTGAGTGCTGAATTCTATATTACCTTAGTAATATCTCATGATTGTTTATTGAGCAGAGGTGGATATTCACATCTATAATTATTTAACAAAATTAATCTATTGTGATTTTGCAACACAGCAACTGCATTCCTTCAATAAATAATCTTAGTTGCACAAAGTATTTGGTTCATTCTTGGGCTTGTAGCCATACAAATGATACACAAATGGCTAGATTTAGAGTTTTGTCAGTAACGACCCGCGCAGCTAACGCTGGCTTTTTCCCCCCGCACCTTTTAAATACCGCTGGTATTGAGACTTCACAGAAGGGCTGCGTTAGGCTCTAAAAAGGGAGCGTACAGGCATATTTACCGCCACTGCAACTCTCAATACCAGCGGTGCTTACGGACGCGGCCAGCTTAACCCCTTAATGACAACTGACGTACCAGGTACGTCATGCATTAACTAACAGTTAATGACAATGGACGTACCTGGTACGTCAGTTGTCTAAGAGAGTGCTGGAAGCGATCGCAATCGCTTCCAGCAGCTCTCAGGGTATTGCAGTGATGCCTCCATATGGAGGCATCCTGCAATACCATTTAGAAGACTCCGATGCAGAGAGAGCCACTCTGTGGCCCTCTCTGCACCGGTAGCGATGGTGCTGGTTCGTTGGTGGGTGGGAGCGTAACAGGGAGGCGGGTGGGCGGCCCATCGCTACCCGGCATCCGGTCCCTAGAAGTGCAATGTGCACGCCGGGTGCCGGGAGCGTGCGGGGCGCGCGCGTGCGCGACCGCGCATTAGCTGGCACTGACACCAATGAGGAGGGAGGAGGGGGGGGGAAATATTTTTTTTTAAAATGATATAAAAGGATCTGGGAGGGGGAGGGGGGTAGGGGTATTGTGGGGGGCTGCTACACTACAGAAAACAAAAAAAAAATCCAAAAGAGGAAAAAATACTTTTGTTTTTGGGGCAAATTGGGTACTGGCAGACAGCTGCCAGTACCCAAGATGGCCGCAATTAGATAGGGGAGAGGGTTAGAGAGCTGGGGGGGGGGGGGATCATGGAGGTTGGGGCTAAGGCAGGAGTCCATCACAGCTAAAATATTTATTTTTTTTATAAAAAAAAAAAAAAAACTCCTTTTATTTAGTACTGGCAGACTTTCTGCCAGTACTTAAGATGGCGGGGACATTTGTGGGGTGGGGGATGGAAGAGAGCTGTTTGGGAGGGATCAGGGGGTGGGATGTGTCAGGTGGGAGGCTGATCTCTACCCTAAAGCTAAAATTAACCCTGCAAGCTCCCTACAACCTACCTAATTAACCCCTTCACTGCTGGGCATAATTTACGTGTGGTGCGCAGCAGCATTTAGCGGCCTTCTAATTACCAAAAATCAGTGCCAAAGCCATATAAGTCTGCTATTTCTGAACAAAGGGGATCCCAAAGAATCTTTTACAACAATTTGTGCCATAATAGCACAAGCTGTTTGTAAATAATTTCAGTGAGAAACCTAAAATTGTGAAAAATGTAAAGTTTTTTTTTTATTTGCTCGCATTTGGCGGTGAAATAGTGGCATAAAATATACCAAAATGTGCCTACATCAATACTTTGGGTTGTCTTCTAACAAAAAATATATACATGTCAAGGGATATTCAGGTATTCCTGACAGATATCAGGGTTCCAATGTAACTAGCGCTAATTTTGAAAAAAAGTGGTTTGGAAATAGCAAAGTGCTACTTGTATTTATTGCCCTATAACTTGCAAAAAAAGTAAAGAACATGTAAACATTGGGTATTTCTAAACTCAGGACAAAATTTAGAAACTATTTAGCATGGGTGTTTTTTGGTGATTGTAGATGTGTAACAGATTTTGGGGGTCAAAGTTAGAAAAAGTGTGTTTTTTTCCATTTTTTCCTCATATTTTTTTTTTTTTTTGTAGTAAATTATAAGACATGATGAAAATAATGGTATCTTTAGAAAGTCCATTTAATGGCGAGAAAAACGGTATATAATATGTGTGGGTACAGTAAATGAGTAAGAGGAAAATTACAGCTAAACACAAACACCGCAGAAATGTAAAAATAGCCATTGTCATTAAGGGTAAGAAAATTGAAAAATGGTCCGGTCATTAAGGGGTTAAAAAACGTGCTCGTGCACGATTCCCCCATAGGAAACAATGGGGCAGTTTGAGCTGAAAAAAAACCTAACACCTGCAAAAAAGCAGCGTTCAGCTCCTAACGCAGCCCCATTGTTTCCTATGGGGAAACAGTTTCTAAGTCTGCACCTAACACCCTAACATGAACCCTGAGTCTAAACACCCCTAACCTTACACTTATTAACCTCTAATCTGCCGCCCCCGCTATCGCTGACACCTGCATATTTTTTTTAACCCCTAATCTGCCGCTCCGTACACCGCCGCAACCTACATTATCCCTATGTACCTCTAATCTGCTGCCCCTTACACCGCCGACCCATATATTATATTTATTAACCCCTAATCAGCCGCCCCCAACGTTGCCGCCACCTACCTACAATTATTAACCCCTAATCTGCCGACCGGACCTCACCGCTACTCTAATAAATGCATTAACCCCTAAAGCTAAGTCTAACCCTAACACTAACACCCCCCTAAGTTAAATATAATTTAAATCTAACGAAATAAATTAACTCTTATTAACTAAAGTATTCCTATTTAAAGCTAAATACTTACCTGTAAAATAAACCCTAATATAGCTACAATATAAATTATAATTATATTGTAGCTATTTTAGGATTAATATTTATTTTAAAGGCAACTTTGTATTTATTTTAACCAGGTACAATAGCTATTAAATAGTTAATAACTATTTAATAGTTACCTAGTTAAAATAATTACAAAGTTACCTGTAAATTAAATCCTAACCTAAGTTACAATTAAACCTAACACTACACTATCAATAAATTAATTAAATACAATACCTACAAATAAATACAATTAAATAAACTAACTAAAGTACAAAAAAATAAAAAAAGAACTAAGTTACAAAAAATAAAAAAAGAACTAAGTTACAAAAAATAAGAAAAAATATTTACAAACATTAGAAAAATATTACAACAATTTTAAGCTAATTACACCTACTATAAGCCCCCTAATAAAATAACAAAGCCCCCCCAAATAAAAAAATGCCCTACCCTATTCTAAAATACAAATAGAAAAGCTCTTTTACCTTACCAGCCCTTAAAAGGGCCTTTTGCGGGGCATGCCCCAAAGAATTCAGCTCTTTTGCCTGTAAAAAAAAAACATACAATACCCCCCCAACATTACAACCCACCACCCACATACCCCTAATCTAACCCAAACCCCCCTTAAATAAACCTAACACTAAGCCCCTGAAGATCTTCCTACCTTATCTTCACCACGCCGGGTATCACCGATCGGTCCAGGCTCCGAAGTCTTCATCCAAGCCCAAGCGGGGGCTGAAGACGTCCATCCTCCGGCTGAAGTCTTGATCCAAGCGGCGGCTGAAGAGGTCCATCATCGGGAGAAGTCTTCATCCTATCCGGGCAGAAGAGGAGATCCGGACCGGTAGACATCTTCATCCAAGCGGCATCTTCTATCTTCTTCCATCTGACGACGAGCGGCTCCATCTTCAAGACCTCCGGCGCAGATCCATCCTCTTCTTCCGACGTCCTAACACAGAATGAAGGTTCCTTTAAGGGACGTCATCCAAGATGGCGTCCCTCGAATTCCGATTGGCTGATAGGATTCTATCAGCCAATCGGAATTAAGGTAGGAAAATTCTGATTGGCTGATGGAATCAGCCAATCAGATTCAAGTTCAATCCGATTGGCTGATCCAATAAGCCAATCAGATTGAGCTTGCATTCTATTGGCTGTTCCGATCAGCCAATTTGTATTTAATTAATTTATTTATTGATAGTGTAGTGTTAGGTTTAATTGTAGATAATTGTAGGTATTTTATTTAATTAATTTATTGATAGTGTAGTGTTAGGTTTAATTGTAGATAATTGTAGGTATTTTATTTAATTTATTGATAGTGTAGTGTTAGGTTTAATTGTAACTTAGGTTAGGATTTATTTTCCAAGTAAGTATTTAGCTTTAAATAGGAATAATTTATTTAATAAGAGTTAATTTATTTCGTTAGATTTAAATTATATTTAACTTAGGGGGGTGTTAGTGTTAGGGTTAGACTTAGCTTTAGGGGTTAATACATTTATTATAGTGTTGGCGAGGTCCGGTCGGCAGATTAGGGGTTAATACTTGAAGTTAGGTGTCAGTGATGTTAGGGAGGGCAGATTAGGGGTTAATACTATTTATTATAGGGTTTTTGAGGCGGATTAGGGGTTAATAACTTTATTATAGTAGCGGTGAGGTCCGGTCGGCAGATTAGGGGTTAATAAGTGTAGGTAGGTGGCTGCGACGTTTGGGGTGGCAGATTAGGGGGTTTATGAATATAATATAGGGGTCGGTGGTGTTAGGGGCAGCAGATTAGGGGTACATAGGGATAACGTAGGTGGCGGCGGTGTGCGGTCGGCAGATTAGGGGTTAAAAAATTTTAATAGAGTGGCGGCGATGTGGGGGGACCTCGGTTTAGGGGTACATAGGTAGTTTATGGGTGTTAGTGTACTTTAGAGCACAGTAGTTAAGAGCTTTATGAACCGGCGTTAGCCCAGAAAGCTCTTAACTCCTGGCTTTTTGCTGTGGCTGGAGTTTTGTCATTAGATTTCTAACGCTCACTTCAGCCACGACTCTAAATACCGGTGTTAGAAAGATCCCTTTGAAAAGATAGGATACGCAATTGACGTAAGGGGATCTGCGGTATGGAAAAGTCACGGCTGCAAAGTGAGCATTAGAGCCTTTCATGACTGACTCTAAATACCAGCGGTAGCCCAAAACCAGCGTTAGGAGCCCCTAACGCTGGTTTTGACGGCTAACGCCAAACTCTAAATCTAGCCGTATGAATTTGTGTACTGTTATTACTATAATTGTGACTTTATAGGTCAATTATTGAAGCTCACTTGCAGGTCACACTAGTAACATTGCCAAGTATCGACTGAACAATGACTAATGTTTAATAATTGTTGAAATAGCTGACTAAATCAGAGTGTGTCACATATAGTTATATTACTTAACGTTTGAATACAAATGAGTTAGGTGTCTCTGCACAATAAACGAAAGCGTCTATATGGTTAGAGTAGGTCTACAAACAACCCGCTGAATCAATATGCCTGTTATTTGCGGCTTGAAATACTACTGGGTCACAATTGTTTAAGCTTACTTGCAGGTCGCACGAGTAACATTGCCGGATATCTACTGAAAAATGACTACTGTTTAAAAAATGATAGGATTAACTGACTAGATCAGAGTGTATCGCATTTGGTTATGTTACTTAGCGTTTAAATATAAGTGAGCTAGGTGTCTCTGCAAACGACCTACTGAATCAATACACAATAAGTGTTGCTTGGTCGTTATGTTTGGCTTTGTACTACCATTACTTAAAATATAGTGTTTATTTTCTTTGCCGAATATTATTGCAGTTGGCACAATTATGAGATATTACTAAGGTATTATACAATTCAGCACTCGGATCACACTTACAAGGTTATGCTTTGAATATAATAACTGGTAGCCAATATGTGTAAGGTAATATAGAATTCAGCACTCGGATCACACTTACAAGGTTATGCTTTGAATATAATAACTGGTAGCCAATATGTGTAAGGTAATATAGAATTCAGCACTCTGATCACACTTACAAGGTTATGCTTGAATATAATAACTGGTAGCCAATATGTGTAAGGTAATATAGAATTCAGCACTCAGATCACACTTACAAGGTTATGCTTGAATATAATAACTGGTAGCCAATATGTGTAAGGTAATATAGAATTCAGCACTCAGATCACACTTACAAGGTTATGCTTGAATATAATAACTGGTAGCCAATATGTGTAAGGTATTATACAATTCAGCACTCTGATCACACTTACAAGGTTATGCTTGAATATAATAACTGGTAGCCAATATGTGTAAGGTAATATAGAATTCAGCACTCAGATCACACTTACAAGGTTATGCTTGAATATAATAACTGGTAGCCAATATGTGTAAAGTATTATACAATTCAGCACTCAGATCACACTTACAAGGTTATGCTTGAATATAATAACTGGTAGCCAATATGTGTAAGGTAATATAGAATTCAGCACTCAGATCACACTTACAAGGTTATGCTTGAATATAATAACTGGTAGCCAATATGTGTAAGGTATTATACAATTCAGCACTCAGATCACACTTACAAGGTTATGCTTGAATATAATAACTGGTAGCCAATATGTGTAAGGTATTATACAATTCAGCACTCAGATCACACTTACAAGGTTATGCTTGAATATAATAACTGGTAGCCAATATGTGTATGGCCACAAGCCCACGAGTAGAAACTATTTTTTAGAGATATAAGTGCAATGAAATACGATTAGTATATCATTGCTCTAGGCATAGTACATCACATCATTACATCTGACACATTATATAGCAACTGATATCCTTACTACACTGTGAATCTCCTCGGTGCTACAACAGTCTACCCTAATCCTGGTGAACCACCAATAAACATATGTATACGCTATAATCAATCAACACTATTGGTATATTTGACAATTTGTGAGTCATTAAATAAAATTCAGTGTAAAGAGATATTTTTATATAGTGTTTAAATTAATAAATGTACTAACATATGTGACCAAACATTACGGTAATATTTGTACTTTATATTACATATAAAGTTTAGATTATCTTGCTGCAACTGTTTTTAATTGATTGTAATCCATTTTAAAGGTCATAATAAAGTTGAATTTTAAATTTCTCACACTCATACATGTGTGGACTCTCCAATCGAGGGAAGATCGCTATAATAGTATCCTTGTCATCTTCTATGTTGAAAATGTAAATAAAGTTCTGTTTTGATACTAAGCACCAATATACTTATACAGATATAACCAACATATTATTTGGATAGAGTTCGCTCTAATATAATAGAGTAGAGCCTCTTCTTCCTTTTTTCTAAAATCCCAAAGTATAGATCTAGGCCAATTTTGGTATATTTCATGCCACCATTTCACCGCCAAATGCGATCAAATAGAAAAAAATTGTTAACTTTTTCACAAATGTTTTCACAAACTTTAGGTTTCTCACTGAAATTATTTACAAACAGCTTGTGCAATTATGACACAAATGGTTGTAAATGCTTCTCTGGGATCCCCTTTCTTCAGAAATAGCAGACATATATGGCTTTGGCGTTGCTTTTTGGTAAATAGAAGGCCGCTAAATGCCACTGCGCACCACACGTGTATTATTCTCAGCAGTGAAGGGGTTAATTAGGGAGCATGTAGGGAGCTTCTAGGGTTAATTTTAGCTGTAGTGTAGCAGACAACCCCAAGTAATGATCTAGGCCCATCTTGGTATATTTCATCCCACCATTTCACGGCCAAATGCGATCAAATTAAAAAAACGTAAAATTTTTCACAATTTTAGGTTTCTCACTGAAATTATTTACAAACAGCTTGTGCAATTATGGCACATATGGTTGTAAATGCTTCTCTGGGATCCCCTTTGTTCAGAAATAGCAGATATATATGGCTTTGCTTTTTGGTAATTAGAAGGCCACTAAATGCCGCTGCGCACCACACATGTATTATGCCCAGCAGTGAAGGAGTTAATTAGGGAGCTTGTAGGGTTAATTTTAGCTTTAGTGTAGTGTAGTAGACAGCCCAAAGTATTGATCTAGGCCCATTTTGGTATATTTCATGTCACCATTTTACCGCAAAATGCGATCAAATAAAAAAAATCATTCACTTTTTCACAAACTTTTTCACAAACTTTAGGTTTCTCACTGAAATTATTTACAAACAGCTTGTGCAATTATGGCAAAAATGTTTGTAAATGCTTCTCTGCGCTGTGGAACCTGTTGGCGCTCTACAAATACCTGATAATAATCCCGTTTGTTCAGAAATAGCAGACATATTTGGCTTTGGCGTTGCTTTTTGGTAATTAGAAGGCCACTAAATGCCGCTGCGCATCACACGTGTATTATGTCTGGCAGTGAAGGGGTTAATTAGGTAGCTTGTAGGGAGCTTGCAGGGTTAATTTTAGCTTTAGTATAAAGATCAGTCTCCCACCTGACACATCACACCCCCTGATCCCTCCCAAACAGCTGTCTTCCCTCCCCCACTTCACAATTGTCCCCGCCATCTTAAGTTCGGGCAGGAAGTCTGCCAGTACTAAAATAGAAGGTATTTTTTTATTTTATTTTTATTTCTTTTTAGCATATTTACATATGCTGCTGTGTAGGATCCCCCCTTAGCCCCCAACCTCTCTGATCCACCCCCCAAACAACTCTCTAACCCTCCCCCTCTACCTTATTGGGAGCCATCTTGGGTACTGGCAGCTGTCTGCCAGTACCCAGTTTACAAAAAATAGAATTTTTTTTAATTATTTTTTTTTCTGTAGTGTAGTTTCCACCCCAAATACCAACCTCCCAGATACCTTAGATCTTTTATTTACACATTCCCTCCCCCTTTTCTCCCACTTATTACAAAGACATTTTTCTGTAGTGTAGCGGTTCCCACCTGCTCCCGCCCCATGCACGTGCCCGCCCACCGCCCCCGTGCACCCAAGCACGTCTGTGCTTGCCCCCAGCGACCCCGCCCATGATCCCGCCCCCCTCTTACAGCAGGCACCTATCGATGGCCGCCCACTTGCCTCCCACATCAGCTCCCACCCACCAACGATTGCGGCCTCGATGTCCGGGGCAGAGAGAGCCACAGAGTGTCTCTCTCTACATCGGATGGCTAAGAAGAGTTATTGCAGGATGCCTCAATATCGAGGCATCACTGCAATATCCAGAAAGCGGCTGGAAGCGATCAGGATCGCTTCCACCGCTTATCAAGACCAACGACGTAGGGGGTACGTCCTCAGTCGTTAACTGTATTTATTTAGAGGACGTACCCCGTACGTCGTCGGTCGTTAAGGGGTTAAAGGGACAGTCTACTCCAAAATTGTTATTGTTTAATAAGATAGATAATCCCTTTATTACCCATTCCCCAGTTTTGCTCAGGAAACACGGTTATATTAATACATTTTTATCTCTGTGATTACCTTGTATCTAAGCCTTTTCCTACAGCCCCCTGATCACATGACTTTTTATTTATTATCTATTGACTTGCATTTTATCCAATAAGTGCAGTTTCTGCCACAACCCACAGGCGTGAGCACCATGTTATCTATATGGCTCACATGAACTAGCAGTCCCCTTTTGTGAAAAGCAAATACAGGAGCATGGGATATCAGGCTATTTTTAGTGGCTTAAAAACAGGCAGAACTTTAGAGGTTCAAAGGTTATAAAGTATATTAATATAACAATGTTGGTCGTGCAAAGCTGGGGAATGGGTAGTAAAGGCGTTGTCTATATTTTTTTAATCAATAACAATTTTAGTGTAGTGGTTAAATAGCATGGCTCTTGGCGCCACAGTAGCGAGATCGCAATATTTCCAAATGCCTCCATGTAGAAATAGCACATCTCACTACACTATTACAGGGCAAAAACATCCCTTAAGGACCTGTGATAATGAAGGGATACCTAGGTAGGCATCTGGAGCACTACACAGCAGGAAATAGTGCTACCATCTAGTGCGCGTGCAAATGGATAACATTCTTGCAAAACTGCTGCCATATTGTGCTCAAGACACGTGCACGCTCCTGAGCTTACGCCCTGCTTTTCAACAAAATATAGCAAGAGAACAAAGGAAATTTGATAACAGATGTATATTAGAGAGTTGTTTTAAATTACATGCTCTATCTGAATCATAAATGAACCATTTTTTATTCCATGCCCCTTTATTAAACCTTGTATAATTTACTAGTGAGCTCCTTACACTTTAAGCACTCATTACCTTACAGTTAGCGCTAAGCTGCGCATTACGTAAGGACATCAGCATAAGCAACCACAGAAGTATTACAAAAACGGGGGCGGGGGGAATTAAATGGCCGGAACATATACACAACATTGGTAGCTTGTGCACATGAACAGTGCATTAAATATGGTGGCTCATTGGTATCAAACGTGTGGCTCAAGTGGTATCTCCCAATTTCCATAAGAGTAAAATATTATATACGTTTATATTTCTTTTCCTTGTACAAACAACCATCATGTTGGTACAGTAACAACTGCAGAATATCACCCTCTGCGTACGGTAACAACTGCAGAATATCACCCTCTGCGTACGGTAACAACTGCAGAATATCACCCTCTGCTTTACAAGTTTCTTGCACTTGACCCCCCTTACTAAATCACTTTTTGGGAACATCATAAATGGGGAACAGAATTTAAATGGTATAAAAATAGCACAGACATTATTCAGTTCCTCTCAGCACCATTATACAAACTAGTCGTGCAAACCTTGTAAGAAGCTGCATATATACACTACAGGTAATACAACTGATGACTATAGACCTTGTAAACTAATAAAATGAAACCTTATAGGGAGAATTTTCAGCATAAAGGATATAGGACACTGGTTTCACCATATGGTCCTACTGGTCATTAAGTAGCATACAACCTACTGGTCATTAAGTAGCATACAACCTACTGGTCATTAAGTAGCATACAAACTACTGGTCATTAAGTAGCATACACCCTACTGGTCATTAAGTAGCATACAACCTACTGGTCATTAAGTAGCATACAGCCTACTGGTCATTAAGTAGCATACAACCTACTGGTCATTAAGTAGCATACAACCTACTGGTCATTAAGTAGCATACAACCTACTGGTCATTAAGTAGCATACAACCTACTGGTCATTAAGTAGCATACACCCTACTGGTCATTAAGTAGCATACAAACTACTGGTCATTAAGTAGCATACACCCTACTGGTCATTAAGTAGCATACACCCTACTGGTCATTAAGCAGCATACAACCTACTGGTCATTAAGTAGCATACAACCTACTGGTCATTAAGTAGCATACAACCTACTGGTCATTAAGTAGCATACACCCTACTGGTCATTAAGTAGCCTACAACCTACTGGTCATTAAGTAGCATACAAACTACTGGTCATTAAGTAGCATACAACCTACTGGTCATTAAGTAGCATACACCCTACTGGTCATTAAGTAGCATACAAACTACTGGTCATTAAGCAGCATACACCCTACTGGTCATTAAGTAGCATACACCCTACTGGTCATTAAGCAGCATACAACCTACTAGTCATTAAGTAGCATACAACCTACTGGTCATTAAGTAGCATACACCCTACTGGTCATTAAGTAGCATACAACCTACTGGTCATTAAGTAGCATACAACCTACTGGTCATTAAGTAGCATACAACCTACTTATCATTAGGCAGCATACACCCTACTGGTCATTAAGTAGCATACACCCTACTGGTCATTAAGCAGCATACAACCTACTGGTCATTAAGTAGCATACAACCTACTGGTCATTAAGTAGCATACAAACTACTGGTCATTAAGTAGCATACAACCTACTGGTCATTAAGTAGCATACAACCTACTTATCATTAGGCAGCATACAACCTACTGGTCATTAAGTAGCATACAACCTACTAGTTATTAAGTAGCATACAACCTACTTATCATTAAGCAGCATACAACCTACTGGTCATTAAGTAGCATACAACCTACTGGTCATTAAGTAGCATACAAACTACTGGTCATTAAGTAGCATACAACCTACTAGTTATTAAGTAGCATACAACCTACTTATCATTAGGCAGCATACAACCTACTGGTCATTAAGTAGCATACAACCTACTGGTCATTAAGTAGCATACACCCTACTGGTCATTAAGTAGCATACAACCTACTGGTCATTAAGTAGCATACAACCTACTAGTTATTAAGTAGCATACACCCTACTGGTCATTAAGTAGCATACAACCTACTAGTTATTAAGTAGCATACAACCTACTGGTCATTAAGTAGCATACACCCTACCGGTCATTAAGTAGCATACACCCTACTGGTCATTAAGTAGCATACAACCTACTAGTTATTAAGTAGCATACACCCTACTGGTCATTAAGTAGCATACAACCTACTGGTCATTAAGCAGCATACAACCTACTGGTCATTAAGCAGCATACAACCTACTGGTCATTAAGTAGCATACAACCTACTTATCATTAGGCAGCATAAAACCTACTGGTCATTAAGAACCTGAACTCCTTAAAGGACCAGTAAATACAGTAAATTTGCATAATTAACAAATGCATGACAAAAAGACAATGCAATAGCACTTTTAGTCTGAACTTATAATGAGTAGCATATTTTTTTCCTGACATATTTCAAAGTTATCGCTATTTCCATTCCCTCTGTATCATGTGACAGCCATCAGCCAATCACAAATACATATGTATATTCTGTGAATTCTTGCACATGCTCAGTAGAAGCTGGTGACTGAAAAAGTATAAATATAAAAAGACTGCACATTTTATTAATGGAAGTAAATGGGAAAGCTGTTTAAAGTTGCTGCTCTATCTGAATCATGAAAGTTTAATTTTGAAATCTGTGAAGATAAAATAAAAAAGCGCAGCTCTGACTCAAGTAATTTATTAAAACAAAAAGTAAGCACACAACACTCTATGTACTTACAAAATAGATTCAAAACGAATGCACATAATGAATATATCTACAAAGTGCCTGTAGTCCTCCACTCAGGTCAATGCCGTCTAAATTTAACCTAATCAGATCAACCAGTTGCTGGATGCTTAACTTTGTTTGTGGACTCTCCCGACATAAACGCCACGATCACCGTTACACCACATGTATGGAGGCTCCCAAGGATCAAAAAACCTTTACGCGTTTCTCCCGCTACACTTCAGGATTTCTCAAGAAGAGCCATCCAATCTAACCATCCGATCACTGGTCCTCTTAAGAAAGCTCACATGTGTAGCGGGAGAAACACCTCAAAGTTTTTGAATCCTTGGGAGCCTCCATACATATGGTGAGGACGATAGACAGCTTTGAGTAATGGTGATCGTGGCGTTTATGTCTGAAGAGTCCGCAACCAAAGTTAAACATCCAGCAACTGGTTGATCTGATTAGGTTGAACTTAGACGGCATTCACCTGAGTGGAGGACTACAGGCACCTCATAGAGATATAGTCATTATGTGCATTCGTTTTGAATCTGTTTTGTAAATACATAGGTGTCAATTTATTAAAGTCTGGCGGACATGATACGCTGTAGCGTATCATGTCCGCCAGACATCGCTGAATGCAGACAGCATACGCTGTTCGTATTCAGCATTGCACAAGCAGTTCTAGTGAACTGCTTGTGCAATACCACCCCCTGCAGATTCGCTGCCAATCAGCCACTAGCAGGGGGTGTCAATCAGCCCGATCGTATAGGATCGGGCGGATTGATGTACGCAGCCTCAGAGGTGGCGTATGAGTTAAGGAGTCTATAGACCGCTGCTTCTTAACTGGGTGAATTGGTCCATAGAGTGTTGTGTGCTTACTCTATGTTTTAATAAATTACGTTAGTCAGAGCTGCGCTTCTTTTTAATTTTATCTTCGCAGATTTTAAAGAGTTTACCATACTCCAATTAGTACGAAGACTGACCGATTTTGAATACAGCTGTACCATCTTCTACCTTTTATCAAGCTTTTTCCACTGATGGACATTGGTGACTATATGTATATATATATGGTTATATGTATTTGTGTATATATCATATTGATTGTGTGGGGTGGGAGACCTATTCAGCGTTGACAGTATTTGTTTGGTTGTAAAGTACCACAATACTGCACAATACTGGGTATATAATGATAGGTGTATACAATACAAGCAGATTTGACAATGCAAATTGACAGAGCTTCCAATTAACATGAAAAAGCTTAAAGGAACAGTCAAAATAAATTTAAACTCATGATTCAGACGGAGCATACAATTTCAAACAAATTTCCAATTCTATTATCAAATTTCCCCCCATTCTCTTGGTATCCTTTGTTGAAAAGCATAACTAGATAGGCTCAGGAACAGCAATGCACTACTGGGAGCTAGCTCATAATTGGTGGTTGTACATATATGCCTCTTGTCATTGGCTCACTAGATTTGTTCAGCTAGCCCCCAGTAGTGCACTTCTGCTCTTTTAACAAAGAATACCAAGCAAATTAAGTGTATTTTATAATAGAAGTAAAAGTTGTTTAAAACTGTATGTTCTGTTTGAATCATCAAAGAAAAAAAAAAAATGTGTTTCATGTCCCTTTTAATAGAATACGATAAGACATCTGAAGTGAGATGCTGTCACTTAAAGGGACATATGAGTGTAATAATAAAATAATCTAATCTGGGTCTGTTCTAGGGGACCTTAGGAGTTGCTATGCCCCTTCTTCATTAGTGATGCCTCAGCTGTGGCATCTACCCCGAAGTTGAACTTAATTTTGTTGTCAACTCCCCCCCCCCATCTCAATTTATTGGTTTGACCCAATACGTTTGTGCATTGTATTACTGCATAAATACTTCTGCAAAGGACATGGATGGTGATTGGCAACTATGTAAGTATGCCACTTCTGATTGGCTTATCAGCTGTGCCCTGTTTTGGCTCCTCAGTAGACTTTAACCCTTTTAACGGGGTTACAAACATACAGTTAAACACATAGCTTCATGCAAGTATTTGTGCAACAAGAAAACACTCCTATGCAATAGAACATTTATGATTGCATTATTATAAGGTAGCTGAAATCTTTAACTCAGAAGTAACAAGATCAAGCTCTTTACAAATATTTTATCCAACACAGAAAAACAGAACAGGTGCAATACTTACTGAATTTCCTGGAGTTGTGCTTTTTTGTGCTTTCGTTCATTTCGCTGCTCGGCAAATTCTAAGACCAGTAAGAGAGTTTATGTTGCAAAGGTTCTCAACTCAGTCCTAGAGACTAGGGACCCTCCCTCCTTATTCTCTCTGCTGCCGTTTCCTTTGTCACTTAGCTTCTTGCACATCTTCCTGCCCTGAGCTTTGATCTGACTATCTGCACAACCACAAAACAGACATGTTTGCTAGGGTGGGGGTGATATTTTAGTAAAAAGAATAGATGTTTATCTGTGAAGTGAGAGATCTAGTAATTAACGCCCATTTAACTCCCAGTGACTAAAGACAGAACTATCTGCTCATAACCTATGAGATCTCAAACTGAGCAGAGTGCACAAAGTCTCACAGTGAATAGGGCAGTAGTAGCAGGGAGATCATCTCTCAATGATGTGAAAGTGCAGCTTGCTGGGTTACTCTGTGCCAGCTTCCTGTCACACAAACCACAAGGAACTTTTAGGGGGGCCGCCCAATTTTATAAGAATCACTAGATCAGTTGCACTAATGCGTATGATAATCAGGGCTGGAGGAGTTGTGTGAGCAAACTACAAGCATGGTTATAAATACACTTTACAACTGAACAAATAAAACACTAAGGGGCCGAATTATCAAGCTCGGAATGGAGCCCCTATTTCCGTGGGAGCCTTCAGGCTCGCCGAAAACAGCAGTTATGAGGCAGCAGTCTAAAGGCCGCTGCTTCATAACGTGTCCGCCTGCTTTGAGGCTGCGGACATCAATCTGCCCTATCCTATACGATCGGGCTGATTGACACACCTTGCTAGTGGCTGCGAATCTGCAGGGGGCGGCATTGCACAAGCAGTTCACAAGAACTGCTTATGCAATGATAAATGACAACAGCGTATGCTGTCTGCATTTATCGATGTGCGGTGGACATGATACGCTACATTGTATCATGTCCGCTTGCACTTTCATAAATCGGCCCCCAAGCCTAGATATCAAGTTTACAACTGAACATACAAAACACTATTGGGTAGATTTAACAAATGTCGAGCGGACATAATTTGCTATAGCGATTAATGTCCGCTCGACATCGCTAAATGCAGATAGCATACGCTGTTGGCATTTATCATTGCACAAGCATTTCTTGTGAAATGCTTGCGCAATGCCGCCCCCTGCTCACTTGTGGCTAATCGGCCGCTAGCAGTGGTGTCAATCATCCTGATCGCATGATTTCTTATGACCGCTGCTTCTTAACTTCCATTTCTGGCGGACCAGAAACGATCGGGGTTGGAAGCATCTTCCGCTCCTTGTTAAATTGACCCCTAAGCCTAGATATTAAGTTTACAACTGATCATACAAAACACTAAGCCTAGATATAAATAAAGTTTACAACTGATGATGCAATACTCTAGGTATAGATATAAATAAAGTTTACAACTGATGATGCAATACTCTAGGCCTAGATATAAATAAAGTTTACAACTGATGATGCAATACTCTAGGCATATATATAAATAAAGTTTACAACTGATGATGCCATACTCTAGGCCTAGATATAAATAAAGTTTACAACTGATGATGCAATACTCTAGGCCTAGATATAAATAAAGTTTACAACTGATGATGCAATACTCTAGGTATAGATATAAATAAGGTTTACAACTGATGATGCAATACTCTAGGCATAGATATAAATAAAGTTTACAACTGATGATGCAATACTCTAAGCATAGATATAAATAAAGTTTACAACTGATGATGCAATACTCTAGTTATAGATATAAATAAAGTTTACAACTGATGATGCAATACTCTAGGCCTAGATATAAATAAAGTTTACAACTGATGATGCAATACTCTAAGCATAGATATAAATAAAGTTTACAACTGATGATGCAATACTCTAGGTACTCTAGGCCTAGATATAAATAAAGTTTACAACAGATGATGCAATACTCTAGGCCTAGATATAAATAAAGATTACAACTGATGATGCAATACTCTAGGCCTAGATATAAATAAAGTTTACAACTGATGATGCAATACTCTAGGCCTAGGTATAAATAAAGTTTACAACTGATGATGCAATACTCTAGGCCTAGATATAAATACAGTTTACAACTGATGATGCAATACTCTAAGCATAGATATAAATAAAGTTTACAACTGATGATGCAATACTCTAGGCCTAGATATAAATAAAGTTTGCAACTGATGATGCAATACTCTAGGCCTAGATATAAATAAAGTTTACAACTGATGATGCAATACTCTAGGCCTAGATATAAATAAAGTTTACAACTGATGATGCAATACTCTAGGTATAGATATAAATAAAGTTTACAACTGATGATGCAATACTCTAGGTATAGATATAAATAAAGTTTACAACTGATGATGCAATACTCTAGGCATAGATATAAATAAAGTTTACAACTGATGATGCAATACTCTAAGCATAGATATAAATAAAGTTTACAACTGATGATGCAATACTCTAGTTATAGATATAAATAAAGTTTACAACTGATGATGCAATACTCTAGGCCTAGATATAAATAAAGTTTACAACTGATGATGCAATACTCTAGGTATAGATATAAATAAGGTTTACAACTGATGATGCAATACTCTAGGTATAGATTTAAATAAAGTTTACAACTGATGATGCAATACTCTAGGCATAGATATAAATAAAGTTTACAACTGATGAAGCAATACTCTAAGCATAGATATAAATAAAGTTTACAACTGATGATGCAATACTCTAGGTACTCTAGGCCTAGATATAAATAAAGTTTACAACAGATGATGCAATACTCTAGGCCTAGATATAAATAAAGATTACAACTGATGATGCAATACTCTAGGCCTAGATATAAATAAAGTTTACAACTGATGATGCTATACTCTAGGCCTAGGTATAAATAAAGTTTACAACTGATGATGCAATACTCTAGGCCTAGATATAAATACAGTTTACAACTGATGATGTAATACTCTAAGCATAGATATAAATAAAGTTTACAACTGATGATGCAATACTCTAGGTATAGATATAAATAAAGTTTACAACTGATGATGCAATACTCTAGGCCTAGATATAAATAAAGTTTACAACTGATGATGCAATACTCTAGGCCTAGATATAAATAAAGTTTACAACTGATGATGCAATACTCTAGGCATAGATATAAATAATGTTTACAACTGATGATGCAATACTCTAGGCCTAGATATAAATAAAGTTTACAACTATATATATACAGTATATATGTTTTCAACTGAACATGCAAGACATTAGGCTTAGCTGTCATAAAGTTTGCATGTTTGCTCTGCTATTACAAGAAGTGTGTTTAATCTTGTGGAAGATACAAATACATGCTCAAATAATTAAAGGGACATTAACATCAACTTAAAACAATATGCATTGTTTTACGGGCACAGGACACACACCCTGTAAAGCCTCTTGAATAATGTTTAGCTTTCTTCCTTTGCTATATTCACTTAGGGACAGCTATAACCAAGCTTCTGCATATTTCAACAACCAATCACTGCGCAGCATGTAAGGATGTCAGAGTTCTGATTTCTACAGACTGCACTCCAGGCTCTCTAGGGGAGTGGGAAACTACAAATTTCAAAAGTTAAATTAAGTAAAAGTGACAAAATAAATAATGAAAGTGTAATGCAGTATTTTTTTAAATGATGCACTGTTTGCTATACACTTTACATGTTAGTCTATGTGTACATATAGGGCGGCCATCTTGGCCATGTTTTTCTGGACACTTATGAGTTACACATGCTGCAGGGTAAGCAGGGAGGAACATGTATTGTGCTGTTCATCAGCACTAATCATGTGACGTCCAGAGGCTAAATACATGTTCCGGACACCTTACCCTGCAGCATGTGTAACTCATAAGTGTCCAGGAAATCATGGTCGAGGTGACAACCCTATGTACGTATTAGATATAACACTTAAACACATACATTAGGTTCACACTCATAGGAAATGGTCTTAAACAAACACACCCATGACCCTATACCTTTCCGCCACCCTTGTCGTATACCTCATCCCTATTCTCCTTCCCTCAGCCCTTAATTTTCTTTTTAACCCTTTCCTCCTCATCTATTAAGCCTTAAAGGGACGGTCTACTCAAGAATGTGTACTATTGAAAAAAATAGATAATCCCTTAATTACCAATTTCCCAGTTTTGCAAAATGAACACTTTCATATTAATATACGTTTTACCTTTGTTATTACCTTATTTGAGTGTTTTTTTTTTTTTTAGCCAATCAGTGCTAAGTCTTAAATAACTCCACGGGAGTGAGCACAAAGTTACCTATATGACACGCATGAACTAGCAGTCGCTAACTGTAAAAAAGCACTGAGATAAAAGGCAGTTCAACTGCTTAGAAATTAGCATATGGGACTACGTAGATTTAGCTTTTTTAACAAAGAATACAAAGAGAACAAGGCAAATTTGGTGATAATAGTAATTTGGAAAGTTTTTTTAAATTGCATGCCCTATCTGAATCATGAAAGTTTAATTTTGACTAGACTGACCCTTTAATGCAACTTAATTTGCTTTATTTCTGTAGCAATTAAAGGTATATTAGAAAGTGCAATAGCAAAAACTAATAGTTAAAGTACCATTATAGTAAAAAATGAGAGCATGTCATTTTGAGACTAGTGACCCTGCACCTATGTGTTTAACCCCTGAAAAGAGGTTAAACACATAATAAAAGTACCACTCTGGACCAGCAGAGCATTGCTGATCCCGAGTAGAAACTGCCACTGACCCTATAAGCAGTTGAGTTGTGGGACTAGCACTGCTGATTGGATCAGCAGCAGTTTCCACTCTGGTACAGCAGTGCTCTGTCAGTCCCGATTGGTACTACTACTATGTGTTTAGCTGTTTTGAGAGAATTAAACACACAGTAGTGCAAAGTCAATACATGTTCTAACAAATTAGAGCATGTCATTTTTCAACTATAATGCCCTTTTAATACCAGGCTTTCAAAAGCATTAAAAGAGTAAGAGGTATTTCTGAAAAACTCAAACTTTTTTTAAAAACTACTATATATGTTAAAGGGATACTGAACCCAAATTTTTTTCCTTCAAGAATCAGATACAGCATGCAATTTTAAGCAACTTTCTAATTGACTCCTATTTTCAATTTTCTTTGTTCTCTTGCTATCTTTATTTGAAAAAGAAGGAATCTAAGCTAAGAAGCCAGCAAATTTTTGTTTTAGAACCATAGACAGCACTTGTTTATTGGTGCTGTCCAATTAGCAAGGACAACATAGTTTGTTCACCAAAAATGGGCCGGCATCTAAACTTAAATTCTTGCTTTTCAAAAAAACATACCAAGAGAATGAAGAAAATTTGATAATAGGAGTAAATTAGAAAGTTGCTTAAAATTGCATGCATCTGAATCACGAAAGAACAAATTTGGGTTCAGTGTCCCTTTAAGGATATTTGTATTTCTTTCATGTAATTAACAAGAGTCCATGAGCTAGTGACGTATGGGATATACATTCCTACCAGGAGGGGCAAAGTTTCCCAAACCTTAAAATGCCTATAAATACACCCCTCACCACACCCACAAATCAGTTTTACAAACTTTGCCTCCAAGGGAGGTGGTGAAGTAAGTTTGTGCTAGATTCTACGTTGATATGCGCTCCGCAGCAAGTTGGAGCCCGGTTTTCCTCTCAGCGTGCAGTGAATGTCAGAGGGATGTGAAGAGAGTATTGCCTATTGAATGCAGTGATCTCCTTCTACGGGGTCTATTTCATAAGGTTCTCTGTTATCGGTCGTAGAGATTCATCTCTTACCTCCCTTTTCAGATCGACGATATACTCTTATATATACCATTTCCTCTACTGATTCTCGTTTCAGTACTGGTTTGGCTTTCTACAACATGTAGATGAGTGTCCTGGGGTAAGTAAGTCTTATTTTCTGTGACACTCTAAGCTATGGTTGGGCACTTTATTTATAAAGTTCTAAATATATGTATTCAAACATTTATTTGCCTTGACTCAGAATGTTCAACTTTCCTTATTTCCAGACAGTCAGTTTCATATTTGGGATTATGCTTTCAATTATCATATTTTTTCTTACCTCAAAAATTTGACTTTTTTCCCTGTGGGCTGTTAGGCTCGCGGGGGCTGAAAATGCTTCATTTTATTGCGTCATTCTTGGCGCGGACTTTTTTGGCGCAAAAATTCTTTTCCGTTTCCGGCGTCATACGTGTCGCCGGAAGTTGCGTCATTTTTGACGTTATTTTGCGCCAAAAATGTCGGCGTTCCGGATGTGGCGTCATTTTTGGCGCCAAAAGCATTTAGGCGCCAAATAATGTGGGCGTCTTATTTGGCGCCAAAAAATATGGGCGTCGCTTTTGTCTCCACATTATTTCAGAATCATTTTTCATTTGCTTCTGGTTGCTAGAAGCTTGATGTTTGGCATTTTTTTCCCATTCCTGAAACTGTCTTATAAGGAATTTGATCTATTTTGCTTTATATGTTGTTTTTTCTCTTACATATTGCAAGATGTCTCACGTTGCATCTGAGCCAGAAGATACTACAGGAAAACCACTGCCTGCTGGATCTACCTAAGCTAAGTGTATCTGCTGTAAACTTTTGGTAGCTATTCCTCCAGCTGTTGTTTGTACTAATTGTCATGACAAACTTGTTAAAGCAGATAATATTTCCTTTAGTGATGTACCATTGCCTGTTGCAGTTCCCTCAACATCTAAGGTGCAGAATGTTCCTGATAACATAAGAGATTTTGTTTCTGAATCCATAAAGAAGGCTTTGTCTGTTATTTCTCCTTCTAGTAAACGTAAAAAGTCTTTTAAATCTTCTCTCTCTACAGATGAATTTTTAAATGAACACCATCATTCTGATTCTTTGGACTCTTCTGGTTCAGAGGATTCTATCTCAGAGATTGATGCTGATAAATCTTCATATTTATTTAAGATGGAATTTATTCGCTCTTTACTTAAAGAAGTACTAATTGCTTTAGAAATAGAGGATTCTAGTCCTCTTGATACTAATTCTATACGTTTGGATAAGGTTTTTAAAGCTCCTGCGGTTATTCCAGAAGTCTTTCCTGTTCCTAATGCTATTTCTGCAGTAATTGCTAAGGAATGGGATAAATTGGGTAATTCATTTACTCCTTCTAAACGTTTTAAGCAATTATATCCTGTTCCGCCTGACAGGTTAGAATTTTGGGACAAAATCCCTAAAGTTGATGGGGCTATTTCTACCCTTGCTAAACGTACTACCATTCCTACGTCAGATGGTACTTCGTTTAAGGATCCTTTAGATAGAAAAATTGAATCTTTTCTAAGAAAAGCTTATCTATGTTCAGGTAATCTTCTTAGACCTGCTATATCATTGGCTGATGTTGCTGCAGCTTCAACTTTTTGGTTGGAAACTCTAGCGCAACAAGTAACAAATCGTGATTCTCATGATATTATTATTCTTCTCCAGCATGCTAATAATTTCATCTGTGATGCCATTTTTGATATTATTAGAGTTGATGTTAGATTTATGTCTCTGGCTATCTTAGCCAGAAGAGCTTTATGGCTTAAGACCTGGAATGCTGATATGGCTTCTAAATCAACTCTACTTTCCATTTCTTTCCAGGGAAACAAATTATTTGGTTCTCAGTTGGATTCTATTATTTCAACTGTTACTGGTGGGAAAGGAACTTTTTTACCACAGGATAAAAAGTCTAAAGGTAAAAACAGGGCTAACAATCGTTTTCGTTCCTTTCGTTTCAACAAAGAACAAAAGCCTGATCCTTCGTCCTCAGGAGCAGTTTCAGTTTGGAAACCATCTCCAGTCTGGAATAAATCCAAGCCTGCTAGAAAGGCAAAGCCTGCTTCTAAGTTCACATGAAGGTACGGCCCTCATTCCAGTTCAGCTGGTAGGGGGCAGGTTACGTTTTTTCAAAGAAATTTGGATCAATTCTGTTCACAATCTTTGGATTCAGAACATTGTTTCAGAAGGGTACAGAATTGGTTTCAAGATGAGACCTCCTGCAAAGAGATTTTTTCTTTCCCATGTCCCAGTAAATCCAGTGAAAGCTCAAGCATTTCTGAATTGTGTTTCAGATCTAGAGTTGGCTGGAGTAATTATGCCAGTTCCAGTTCCGGAACAGGGGATGGGGTTTTATTCAAATCTCTTCATTGTACCAAAGAAGGAGAATTCCTTCAGACCAGTTCTGGATCTAAAATTATTGAATCGTTATGTAAGGATACCAACGTTCAAGATGGTAACTGTAAGGACTATATTGCCTTTTGTTCAGCAAGGGAATTATATGTCCACAATAGATTTACAGGATGCATATCTGCATATTCCGATTCATCCAGATCATTATCAGTTCCTGAGATTCTCTTTTCTAGACAAGCATTACCAATTTGTGGCTCTACCGTTTGGCCTTGCTACAGCTCCAAGAATTTTCACAAAGATTCTCGGTGCCCTTCTGTCTGTAATCAGAGAACAGGGTATTGTGGTATTTCCTTATTTGGACGATATCTTGGTACTTGCTCAGTCTTTACATTTAGCAGAGTCTCATACGAATCGACTTGTGTTGTTTCTTCAAGATCATGGTTGGAGGATCAATTTACCAAAAAGTTCTTTGATTCCTCAAACAAGGGTAACCTTTCTGGGTTTCCAGATAGATTCAGTGTCCATGACTCTGTCTTTAACAGACAAGAGACGTCTAAAAATTGATTACAGCCTGTCGAAACCTTCAGTCTCAATCATTCCCTTCGGTAGCCTTATGCATGGAAATTCTAGGTCTTATGACTGCTGCATCGGACGCGATCCCCTTTGCTCGTTTTCACATGCGACCTCTTCAGCTCTGTATGCTGAACCAATGGTGCAGGGATTACACGAAGATATATCAATTAATATCTTTAAAACCGATTGTTCGGCACTCTCTAACGTGGTGGACAGATCACCTTCGTTTAATTCAGGGGGCTTCTTTTGTTCCTCCGACCTGGACTGTAATTTCAACAGATGCAAGTCTCACAGGTTGGGGAGCTGTGTGGGGATCTCTGACGGCACAAGGAGTTTGGGAATCTCAGGAGGTGAGATTACCGATCAATATCTTGGAACTCCGTGCAGTTTTCAGAGCTCTTCAGTTTTGGCCTCTTCTGAAGAGAGAATCGTTCATTTGTTTTCAGACAGACAATGTCACAACTGTGGCATACATCAATCATCAAGGAGGGACTCACAGTCCTCTGGCTATGAAAGAAGTATCTCGAATTTTGGTTTGGGCGGAATCCAGCTCCTGTCTAATCTCTGCGGTTCATATCCCAGGTGTAGACAATTGGGAAGCGGATTATCTCAGTCGCCAAACGTTGCATCCGGGCGAATGGTCTCTTCACCCAGAGGTATTTCTTCAGATTGTTCAAATGTGGGGGCTCCCAGAGATAGATCTGATGGCCTCTCATCTAAACAAGAAACTTCCCAGGTATCTGTCCAGATCCCGGGATCCTCAGGCGGAGGCAGTGGATGCATTATCACTTCCTTGGAAGTATCATCCTGCCTATATCTTTCCGCCTCTAGTTCTTCTTCCAAGAGTAATCTCCAAGATTCTGAGGGAATGCTCGTTTGTTCTGCTAATAGCTCCGGCATGGCCTCACAGGTTTTGGTATGCGGATCTTGTCCGGATGGCATCTTGCCAACCATGGACTCTTCCGTTAAGACCAGACCTTCTGTCACAAGGTCCTTTTTTCCATCCGGATCTGAAATCCTTAAATTTAAAGGTATGGAGATTGAACGCTTGATTCTTGGTCATAGAGGTTTCTCTGACTCCGTGATTAATACTATGTTACAGGCTCGTAAATCTGTATCTCGAGAGATATATTATAGAGTCTGGAAGACTTATATTTCTTGGTGTCTTTCTCATCATTTTTCTTGGCATTCTTTTAGAATACCGAGAATTTTACAGTTTCTTCAGGATGGTTTAGATAAGGGTTTGTCCGCAAGTTCTTTGAAAGGACAAATCTCCGCTCTTTCTGTTCTTTTTCACAGAAAGATTGCTATTCTTCCTGATATTCATTGTTTTGTACAAGCTTTGGTTCGTATAAAACCTGTCATTAAGTCAATTTCTCCTCCTTGGAGTTTGAATTTGGTTCTGGGAGCTCTTCAAGCTCCTCCGTTTGAACCTATGCATTCATTGGACATTAAATTACTTTCTTGGAAAGTTTTGTTCCTTTTGGCCATCTCTTCTGCTAGAAGAGTTTCTGAATTATCTGCTCTTTCGTGTGAGTCTCCTTTTCTGATTTTTCATCAGGATAAGGCGGTGTTGCGAACTTCTTTTGAATTTTTACCTAAAGTTGTGAATTCCAACAACATTAGTAGAGAAATTGTGGTTCCTTCATTATGTCCTAATCCTAAGAATTCTAAGGAGAAATCATTGCATTCTTTGGATGTTGTTAGAGCTTTGAAATATTATGTTGAAGCTACGAAATCTTTCCGTAAGACTTCTAGTCTATTTGTTATCTTTTCCGGTTCTAGAAAAGGCCAGAAAGCTTCTGCCATTTCTTTGGCATCTTGGTTGAAATCTTTAATTCATCTTGCCTATGTTGAGTCGGGTAAAATTCCGCCTCAGAGAATTACAGCTCATTCTACTAGGTCAGTATCTACTTCCTGGGCGTTTAGGAATGAAGCTTCGGTTGACCAGATCTGCAAAGCAGCAACTTGGTCCTCTTTGCATACTTTTACTAAATTCTACCATTTTGATGTATTTTCTTCTTCTGAAGCAGTTTTTGGTAGAAAAGTTCTTCAGGCAGCGGTTTCAGTTTGAATCTTCTGCTTAT
This sequence comes from Bombina bombina, assembly GCF_027579735.1. Taxonomy (NCBI): domain Eukaryota; kingdom Metazoa; phylum Chordata; class Amphibia; order Anura; family Bombinatoridae; genus Bombina; species Bombina bombina. Next base: position 110,090,366 of record NC_069510.1, on the reverse strand, counting down.
GTTTTTTGTTAAACTTTATTTTGGGTGTGGATTATTTTCAGCAGGAATTGGCTGTCTTTATTTTATCCCTCCCTCTCTAGTGACTCTTGTGTGGAAAGATCCACATCTTGGGTAGTCATTATCCCATACGTCACTAGCTCATGGACTCTTGTTAATTACATGAAAGAAAACATAATTTATGTAAGAACTTACCTGATAAATTCATTTCTTTCATATTAACAAGAGTCCATGAGGCCCACCCTTTTTTGTGGTGGTTATGATTTTTTTGTATAAAGCACAATTATTCCAATTCCTTATTTTATATGCTTCGCACTTTTTTTCTTATCACCCCACTTCTTGGCTATTCGTTAAACTGATTTGTGGGTGTGGTGAGGGGTGTATTTATAGGCATTTTAAGGTTTGGGAAACTTTGCCCCTCCTGGTAGGAATGTATATCCCATACGTCACTAGCTCATGGACTCTTGTTAATATGAAAGAAATGAATTTATCAGGTAAGTTCTTACATAAATTTTGTTTTTATACCTTTTAAACATTTTCTTTAGTTTTTTTATCATTTCCCCAGTAAAATTCTTATTGGGCCAAGCCCATTTTTAGACTCGTTATGTGAGTCCTACAATGATGTTCTACCTAGGTAGAAACATCATGGCGGCCCGCATGCGCATTAAAACTGTTTTCGTCATGTACAGATTTGTCCCCTCTGTCCTCTCCTGTGGCGAGTCATGATCCAAGCAGGGCGGACATGTGGATCATGATGTCGACCACGCCAGAAGTGGCGCACCAGAGCGCTGAAGTTTCATGGCATGCAGATGGTGCAGAGTGGTAGAAAAAGTACCAATATCGATCAAGGTAAGTATACAAAGTACCCCTAGACCAACAAGCATGTTAAATAGTTTTTATTATCCATACTACAAAGCCTAGAATAGTCATTTCAAAAATGGCCACTGAGCGTGTTTGCTAATACTGCTCATGCGATTCCCTTTAAAGGTAAAGTCTAGTTAAACTATCTAATTTACCCCTATTATCAATTTTCTTCGTTCTCTTGGTATCTTTATTTGGAAAGGCTAGAATGTAAGCTTAGGAGCCAGCCTATTGGTGGCTACATTTTCTTTAGCTTAATTTTTGCTAAATTGTATTTTGTGATTTTTAATCTGTTAGACTGGGTTTTTCCTTACAATTCCCCATATATTAATCTTGGTAGTGGCAGCATATGGTTTAGTATCGGTAGCTTTAAAGGGATACTAAACCCAAATGTTTTCTTTCATGATTCAGATAGAGCAATATTTTTTTTTCTTAACTTTTTATTGACCAACAAGAGGCACGTTAATACAAAAGTACAGGGTTAAGCAAAACATAAAAGAAATTGTCAAGATCTGTGGACAATGTCACATCAATAACAGGACAAAATATAAAACAAAGCAAAATATTCCAATATAACATCAGCAAAACATACATCTTTTATATAAATGTACTTCCAGATTGATTCCAAGGGGGGTAGTTATCAAGCCGTCTACTTTTCTGGCTTCGCCGGCCCAATACGCCCGCCTAAGCTCGCCTACCTTCGCCGCCGCGGACCTGAAAAAATACGCCTAAGTTATCAAATAAAGCTGTCAAAAAGCCGCGGGGCGATGAGCAGCGGACTGTGACAGTTATCACTCATCCGATCTCGCTGCCCTTCGGCTTTTTCCCAGCTTTATTGCTAGCCTGTCACTAAGCACTCACACTAAACTGCACTGTTCTACCCCCTATACCGGCGCCCCCGGAGCCCCCCGCAACTAAATAAAGTTACTAACCCCTAAACCGCCGCTCCTAGACCCCGCCGCAACTCTTATAAATGTATTAACCCCTAAACCGCCGCTCCCGGACACCGCTGCCACCTACAGTATACCTAGTAACCCCTATCCTGCCCCCCCTACACCGTCGCCCTCTATTATAAAATTATTAACCCCTATCCTGCTGATCCCGCACCTCTCCGCAACTAAATAAATAGTTTAACCCCTAAACCGCCGCTCCATGAACCCGCCGCAACCTATATTAAACCTATTAACCCCTATCCTGCCCCCCCTACACCGTCGCCACCTATAATAAATTTATTAACCCCTAAACCTAAGTCTAACCCTAACCCTAACGCCCCCCTAACTTAAATATTAATTAAATAAATCTAAATAAATTAACTCTTATTAACTAAATGAATCCTATTTAAAACTAAATACTTACCTTTAAAATAAACCCTAATATAGCTACAATATAAATAATAATTATATTATAGCTATCTTAGGATTTATATTTATTTTACAGGTAACTTTGTATTTATTTTAGCTAGTTAGAATAGTTATTAAATAGTTATTAACTATTTAATAACTACCTAGCTAAAAGAAATACAAAATTACCTGTAAAATAAATCCTAACTTAAGTTACAATTAAACCTAATACTACACTATCATTAAATTAATTAAATAAACTACCTACAAATAACTACAATTAAATACAATTACATAAACTAACTAAAGTACAAAAAATAAAAAAAGCTAAGTTACAAAAAATAAAAAAATAAGTTACAAACATGTTAAAAATATTACAACAATTTTAAGCTACTTACACCTAATCTAAGCCCCCTAATAAAATAACAAACCCCCCCAAAATAAAAAAATGCCCTACCCTATTCTAAATTAAATAAATTTCAAAGCTCTTTTACTTTACCAGCCCTTAAAAGGGCCATTTGTGGGGGCATGCCCCAAAGAAAACAGCTCTTTTGCCTGTAAAAGAAAAATACAACCCCCCCCAACATTAAAACCCACCACCCACATACCCCTAATCTAACCCAAACCCCCCTTACAAAAACCTAACACTAATCCCCTGAAGATCATCCTACCTTGAGTCGTCTTCACTCAGCCGAGCAGCGATGGAACTGAAGAGGACATCCGGAGCGGAAGAAGTTAATCCTCCAAGCGGCGCTGAAGAAATCTTCCATCCGATGAAGTCATCATCCAGGCGGCGCTGAAGAAAAGTCTTCGATCCGGCCGATGTCATCTTCAAAGAGGCGCTGAAGAGGTCTTTTATCCGGGCGAAGTCATCTTCCAAGCCGGGTCTTGAATCTTCCTTCCGCCGACGCGGAACCACCTTCTTCACCGACGGACTACGACGAATGACGGCTCCTTTAAGGGACGTCATCCAAGATGGCGTCCCCTCAATTCCGATTGGCTGATAGGATTCTATCAGCCAATCGGAATTAAGGTAGGAAAATCTGATTGGCTGATGGAATCAGCCAATCAGATTCAAGTTCAATCCGATTGGCTGATCCAATCAGCCAATCAGATTGAGCTTGCATTCTATTGGCTGATCGGAACAGCCAATAGAATGCAAGCTCAATCTGATTGGCTGATTCCATCAGCCAATCAGATTTTTGCTACCTTAATTCCGATTGGCTGATAGAATCCTATCAGCCAATCGGAATTGAGGGGACGCCATCTTGGATGACGTCCCTTAAAGGAGCCGTCATTCGTCGTAGTCCGTCGGTGAAGAAGGTGGTTCCGCGTCGGCGGAAGGAAGATTCAAGACCCGGCTTGGAAGATGACTTCGCCCGGATAGAAGACCTCTTCAGCGCCTCTTTGAAGATGACATCGGCCGGATGATGACTTCATCGGATGGAAGATTTCTTCAGCGCCGCTTGGAGGATTAACTTCTTCCGCTCCGGATGTCCTCTTCAGTTCCATCGGTGGCTCGGCTGAGTGAAGACGACTCAAGGTAGGATGATCTTCAGGGGATTAGTGTTAGGTTTTTGTAAGGGGGGTTTGGGTTAGATTAGGGGTATGTGGGTGGTGGGTTTTAATGTTGGGGGGGGTTGTATTTTTCTTTTACAGGCAAAAGAGCTGAACTTTTTGGGGCATGCCCCCACAAATGGCCCTTTTAAGGGCTGGTAAGGTAAAAGAGCTTTGAAATTTATTTAATTTAGAATAGGGTAGGGATTTTTTTTATTTTGGGGGGGGTTTGTTATTTTATTAGGGGGCTTAGATTAGGTGTAAGTAGCTTAAAATTGTTGTAATATTTTTAACATGTTTGTAACTTATTTTTTTATTTTTTGTAACTTAGCTTTTTTTATTTTTTGTACTTTAGTTAGTTTATGTTATTGTATTTAATTGTAGTTATTTGTAGGTAGTTTATTTAGTTAATTTAATGATAGTGTAGTATTAGGTTTAATTGTAACTTAGGTTAGGATTTATTTTACAGGTAATTTTGTATTTCTTTTAGCTAGGTAGTTATTAAATAGTTAATAACTATTTAATAACTATTCTAACTAGCTAAAATAAATACAAAGTTACCTGTAAAATAAATATAAATCCTAAGATAGCTATAATATAATTATTAATTATATTGTAGCTATCTTAGGGTTTATTTTACAGGTAAGTATTTATTTTTAAATAGGAATAATTTATTAAAGTATAGTGTAGTGTTAGGTGTAATTGTAACTTAGGTTAGGATTTATTTCACAGGTACATTTCTCTTTATTTTAGCTAGGTAAGCTATTAAATAGTTAATAACTATTTAATAGTTATTGTACATGGTTAAAATAAATTGAAAGTTACCTGTAAAATAAATATAAATCCTAAGATAGCTATAATATAATTATTATTTATATTGTAGCTATATTAGGGTTTATTTTAAAGGTAAGTATTTAGTTTTAAATAGGATTCATTTAGTTAATAAGAGTTAATTTATTTAGATTTATTTAATTAATATTTAAGTTAGGGGGGCGTTAGGGTTAGACTTAGGTTTAGGGGTTAATAATTTTATTACAGTGGCGGCGGCGTAGTGGGGGGCAGGATAGGGGTTAATAAATTTATTATAGGTGGCGACGGTGTAGGGGGGGCAGATTAGGGGTTAATACATTTAATATAGGTTGCGGCGGGTTCAGGGAGCGGCGGTTTAGGGGTTAATACATTTATTATAGTTGCGGTGGGCTCCGGGAGCGGCGGTTTAGGGGTTAATATGTATAGAGTAGCTTGCGGTGGGCTCCGGGAGCGGCGGTTTAGGGGGTAATAACTTTATTTAGTTGCGGCGGTGTAGGGGGGGTCAGATTAGCGGTGTTTAGACTCGGGGTACATGTTAGGGTGTTAGGTGTAGACAGCTCCCATAGGAATCAATGGGATGTCTGTCAGCAGCGAACTTGTACTTTCGCTATGGTCAGACTCCCATTGATTCCTATGGGATCCGCCGCCTCCAGGGGTGGCGGATTGAAAACCAGGTACGCTGGGCCGTAAAAGTGCCGAGCGTACCTGCTAGTTTTTTGATAACTAGCAAAAGTAGTGAGAATGTGCCGCACTTGTGTGCGGAACATCTGGAGTGACGTAAGAATCGATCTGTGTCGGACGGAGTCCGGCGGATCGATGCTTACGTCACAAAATTCTACTTTTGCCGGTCTCGAGCCTTTGATAACTAAGGCGTATCAGCCTTGCCACAAATACGCTGCGGAATTCCAGCGTATTTGAGGTTGACGGCTTGATAACTAGGCCCCCAAATCTGTTATTATGGGTTAAACCTTTAACACCCAGAATAAATGTAACAAATATCCCGTGCATTCCTATTGTTGGAGTTTTTACTATTATAATGACAAACAAAACAACAAGAAAAACAACAAACAAACAAAGTAAGACAACCTAAAAAAAAAAGAAAAAAAAGAAAAAGAAAGGGTGACGGGGAAAACCCCCTCAGTACGCCATCTCTCCACCTCCCTAGTGTGGGGAGACCCCCATGATTCTCCATCTCCCCCCGTCTCACAATATTACAGAATATTTTTCCACTCCGCAGGAAACCAATTGGTTGCTAGAATTGCTAAAATAAATTCAGGCGAATGTCTCATAAGGTAGAGAATTTGTATTTGGAAAACTAGCGGGAGGGACATGAGAACCTTATCCCATTTATCTAGAAGATAATTAATTTTGCTCTCAGGGGGGGTTAGAGCATCGTATTGCTTCACTAGAGCAGCAATTTTAAGCAACTTTCTAATTTACTCCTATTATCAAATTGTATTTGTTCTCTTGCTATCTTTATTTGAAAAAGCAGGAATCTAATCTAAGGAGCCAGCCCATGTTTGCTTCAGCACCCTGGATAGCGCTTGCTGATTGGTGGCTACATTTAGCCACCAATCAGCAAGCGCAACCCAGGGTCTCAACCAAAAATGGGCCGGCTCCTAAGCTTACATTCTTGCTTTTTAAATAAAGATAGCAAGTGAATGAAGAAAAATTGATAATAAGGGGTCTATTTAACAAGGGCCGAACGGCCCCCTGTTCCCCTTGTTTCCACGCGAGCCTTCAGGCTCGTCGGAAACAGGAGTTAAGAAGCAGTGGTCTTAAGACCGCTGCTCCTTAACTCATACTCCGCCTCTGAGGCAGCGTATTGCAATCCGCCCGATCATGTACGATCGGGTTGATTGACACCCTCTGCTAGCGTCCGATTGGCCGTGAATCTGATAAATGGACCCCTAAGAGTAAATTAGAAAGTTGCGTAAAATTGCTTGCTCTATCTGAATCATGAAAGAAAAAAATGTGCGTTTAGTGTCCCTTTAAAGGGGATGTTGGGAGGCGGAGCCTGGAGCCGTTCAGAGATGGAGGTCTGAATGCATAGCTCCGTGTGACATCGCCAATGCTATACTAAATTTGTAAAGAACGGATGCAGTAATTTAAGCAGAAACCATCTGCAGACGTAACCGTGCACCGGGTAAACTGGCAAGCAGCCAAAGAAAGAGGAGCGGCAAGCTAAACGGCATAACAGTTGCGGAGCTCAAAGGTTACAGACGCCATCTTGGCCATGAGGTTCAGTGCCTATTCACGGCTTGCGGACAACCCGACTACATGAAGCTGGTACACACAAGTATAGAACACCACAGAGGTGAGAGGGTGGTGTATTGGTCTAAAAACTGGGATGGTAGTGGCAGGGATAACCGCTAAGAGCAATCAGTTATATAAGCAGCAGCATGGCGACAGCCGTACAGATTAATATCGGAAGTATAAACACAAGGTTGTCCTAAATGATAAGAGTGACATGGGAATAATTATATAAGCAGGTCCTTAACAACAGATAAGCTTTTGCACTGAAGAAAGCTGTCCATCAATAGCAGAGTCATTTATAGCAGATCAAAAGAGACATTAAATAAACGTCTTGTAGAGGACTCTGGCTCTCATATTTTCAAAAGCAAACGAAGCAAACAAAGCATAATTTTATTAACCAGGAGGACTGTAACGCTGAAAGTTAGCGTGCTAGCTGCAGGAAGTCACATATACATTTTTTCTTTGTGTTGTTACACAAGGCTTGATCCCAGGTTACTGCATCTAAGGACACTGCAAGCTGTTGCAGATCATACCTTTCACCTGTTTAAAAATGGCAACTAGAAAGCAAATTAAATCGCCTGTGGTCAGTAAGACTCAAGTTTCAAGTCTCTTTTTTAAGTCTAAATGGGATAAAGTGTCAGGACACCGCCAATCTATAACAGAAGAAGCAGGATCAGACTCAGACACCCAATCAGTAATGGGGGACTCCACGCCGGTCACAAAAGCGGACCTTAAACTGTTGGTGTCAAAACAGGACATTAATACTAATTTTGAAAAATTATGGGACAAGTTTGATAGTTTCCAGACCACAATCACTAACAACTTGGCAGAAATTAGATCTGACATGTTAGACATAGGCAACAGAGTAGCTTCATTAGAAGACAATGAATCCTCCAACGTAGAAGCAATCTCAGCACTATCCCAGCAAATTACCTCCCAGCAACAAGTGATCTCAGAAATAGAAGATAAAATGGAGGATATGGAGAATAGGAGTCGCAGGTGCAACTTGAGAATTAAGGGGGTCCCAGAATCAGTCACTACCTCTGAGTTGCCAATTTATCTACACCAACTATTTCAAGCCATCACAGGGGAAACTGGTGATGAGAAGTTTCAGATGGAGAGAGCCCATAGATCGCTACGAGCAAAACCTAAAGAAGACGCCCCACCAAGGGATGTGATCATTAAAATGTTCCGGTTTCCAGAGAAAGAGGCCATATTGTTGGCGGCAAGGAAGACCCCGACATTTAAATTTCAGGGGTTTATAATACAGTTTTACCAAGACCTATGTCTGAGAACGCTGCAACGCAGAGGCAAAATGAGACCCTTAACCTCATTGTTGAGGAAAAATCAGATACCCTATAGATGGACCTTTCCATTTGGCCTGCATATCCAGTCTGAAGGTAGATCTATCATGCTAAGAGACCTGTCAGAAATACCGGAGACCTGTAAACGGTTACATTTGGAAATTCCTGATATACCCTCTGATTCAACTCCCGAAAAAGACCCACAAAAGGACCGCAAAACATACCACCCTCAGGGACAAAGATGGAGTAAAGCAACCAAGAAAGGTACCAAGACCTGAGATATTCTGGGATTCTTCATTCACAGTTTCCTTGAAGATGGACTCCCAGGGGCTTGGAGCTGAACAGATTTGTTCCACTCACAACTTGGCGGAACTTTAGACGTCAGGTCTTCATGGATTCTAGGCCGGAGTTCTAGAATCAGAAACGTAAAGTTTCATATATGATAATTATTTCTGACTAAATTACCTGCTAATGTTTTTATATGACCTGTAGGCTGCACAAGGTTATAACACTCTAAGAAGTTTACTTAAAATTATTATTTTTACTTATTGGTGTTCACACAATATGCTGCTACTGCATATCCGAAGTTAGGCGATGTCACACATCAAACATTGAATAAATGTTTCTCTTTTTCTACCTTTTTTCTTTTCTTTATCTTACTTCCTTTCCCCCCCCCTCCCTCCCTTTTTTTCTTTTTCTCGTCTCTCTTTTTCTTAAGACATTGGCGGATCTCGCCATATATGCACCTGTTATGTGTTCAAATGCTGTTACTAGTTCATTTTTGTTTTTGTCGTTCTGATTTAGTGTCTAACCATGCTTGTAATTGCTATACCATTCAGAGGGAAGGTCGTGGTCGGCAGAGCTGGGGGGGGGGGGAAGAGAAATGTCAGAGGTCACAGGGAGGACCGATAAGAATGCACTCCACATCACGGTAAGCTTAAAATGACAAACACTATTCATCTTATCTCACATAATGTAAGAGGTCTCAATACTGATGTTAAGCGCAGGACAGCGATGACCCAATATGATAGATTAAAAGCAAATTTAATATTTCTGCAGGAGACACATTTCACCAACAACATAATCCCCAAATACTGGTCTAGACAGTTTCCCCAACATTATCACTCTGTAACTGATAGTAAAAAAAGAGGGGTCACCATTCTAATACATCAATCACTAAATTTTATTACAGAGGAAGTACTGAGGGACTCGGAGGGTAGGTACCTAATAGTTAGGGGGTCGATACAGGGGAAGGAGATCACGTTATGCAACATATATGCCCCAAATGACAAACAAGACAGCTTTTTTGAAAAAATCACCCGACTACTTACCCAATGGTCTCAATCGAGAATATTCCTGGGGGGAGATTTTAACTTACCTATGCAGGTTCTGGGGACGGATGACACTCTTGGACTAACCCATAAGCAAAAACATCACAATGTATTGGTCAAATCAATCAGGGGAGCCTTGTTAACACATAATGTGATAGATTCTTGGGAATCATTATATGGCAAAACCAATGATTATACATACTACTCTTATGCGCATAAGACATACTCGAAACTGGATTACATTTACCTTAGTCAGATACTGTTACCTAACTTACAATCCTCTTCCATACATGCATGTGCATGGTCTGACCACTCTATAATCGGTATTAAAGTAGCGGGGATTATAGGATATAGTAGCATACGCTCATGGACTGTACTTAAAAATCACAAGACACAGGAAACTATTTTAAAAGAATTAAATGAATACTGGGAAATAAATGCAGATTCAGCTGCTAACCCAGTGTGCTGTTGGGCAGCACATAAGCCATTTATCAGAGGGCTTCTTATAAAGGCAAAAGCCATATACAACAAAAATATTCGCGCAACTACAGACAAACTACAGATAGAGATAGATGACCTGAATAGACAGCACCAACGGACAACCTCTACTACAGTTTTTAAACTTCTTCAATTAAAGCGCCGGGAACTGTCTGAGCTTATGTCCGCTTCCTCATTTAGGGCTTCCCAAAGGTTGAAAGCCCATTATTACATATACTCAAATAAGCCAGACAGATACTTGGCCCATAAGTTACAGGAGAGAATCAAATCTTTTTCTATCCCCTCCATTCAGACTGCTGACGGTTCATACACAGCAAATCCACAGGAAATAGCGGATAATTTTGCGAAGTACTACCAAGTACTGTATGATGGTAACAAAACTAATCCGATGGTAAATACCAAAACGCTTAGAGAGCAGTTTTTATTGACAGCCCAACTTCCGACGATTGGAAAAGAGGCTCTAAAGGAATTAAACGCAGAAATAACAGTGAAAGAGGTTATTGACGCAGTTAAAAACTTGAAACCGGGTAAGGCAGCAGGCCCAGATGGGTTTCCTGGGGAGTATTACCGATTATTTAAGGTAGCATTGGTACCACATCTACTAAAATTTTGCAACGACATCATGACAGGTAGGGATATCCCTCCAGACATCCTTAGAGCCAAGATAGCTATGATCCCTAAAGTTGGAAAGAACCCAAAATTGTGCCAAAGCTATCGCCCTATCTCACTAATCAACCAGGATATAAAGATTTTTACTAAAATTCTTGCCAATAGATTAAAAAAACACCTCCCTTCATTGATACATCCCGACCAGGTGGGGTTTGTTAGAGATAGGGAAGCTCCTGACAATATCAGACGGACTATAGACTTGACAGATTACTTGGAGAGAACGAAGACGCCTTCTCTGCTCCTCTCCTTGGATGCAGAGAAGGCATTTGACAGAGTAGATTGGGAATATATGTTTGAGGTATTGACGGGTTTTGGGGTCAATGGCCCCTTTGTGACAGCAATTAGGAGTATTTATTCTTTCCCAACAGCTGTAATAAAAGCAGCAGGATACCAGTCAGATCCCATAGACATTCGAGGAGGAACCAGACAGGGTTGCCCTCTATCACCACTGCTCTTTGCGATGTGTATAGAACCCCTTGCGGCGAAGATAAGAGATTCCCCGGATATACACGGGGTCAAGATAAAACAAAATGAATATAAACTCTCACTTTTTGCGGATGATATCCTGTTGACTTTGACAAAACCTCTAATAACTCTACCAAATTTATATAACACTTTACAGGAGTTCTCTGATGTGTCGGGATACAAAATTAACTTAGACAAGTGTGAGGGATGACCTATTGCTCTCCCGACCCACACTCGTAAATTAATAGAAACTAATTTTACCTTTGCCTGGGCAAAAAAAGCGATACACTACTTAGGAGTCAAATTGCCCCACGATTATAAAGATTTGTATAACCTAAATTACACTCCCCTATATAAGAAAATTAGGTCAGACCTACGTAAGTGGAAAAGTAAGCAATTCTTATGGTTCGGGCGACTCTCGGCTATAAAAATGAACATACTCCCAAGAATACTATACCTTTTCAGGGCTCTACCATTAAAAGTGCCAATCCCTGACTTACAAAGACTACAACAAGACTTAACGGGTTTCTTAAGGGGTAACAAAACAGCTAGAATAGCCTATAAGATTCTGCAACAACACAAACAGGTGGGAGGAGCAGGGATGCCAAACCTGAGGGAGTATTATCAAGCAGCCAGACTAGCTCAAGATATATTGCTGAACAAAAATTCAGGCGATATTATATGGACAACCTTGGAAGCAGACTTAGGAGGACATGACAACCCATCTGATATAATCTGGACCTCAGGCCAAAGACATACTAACATTGGAAGTGACTCAGTAGCCTCTAGGGAAACAGTACAGACCTGGACAGTGCTGACAAACTCCCTTCAGCTACTACCAAAAGACTCAGTAACCAGGCCACTTAACACTATACTCCCAAGGGAACTACGCCCACATTTAGGAAAATGGGAAAATAAGGGGCTATACAGAGTAGCAGACCTCTTGGAGAATGGGAAACTTAGAACATATCTACAAGTTCAGGAGAGGTTAACCCCCCATAGGCTCCATTGGTTTTTATATCTGCAAATATCATCTGCGATCCACAGATATTTACATCTTCCCTTATCAAGAGGGGTGACTATACTAGAACACTTTATAAGCTCCAAGGCTAGGGACAAAAAAATGATTTCACATTTATATATAGCTATACAAAGAGCGAGATACAACTTGAGGACCCCGTTGATTGACCGATGGGTAAAAGATCTAGGCACTGAAGTATCGATGGATGACTGGATAGCTATAACCCGAGATTCAAGTAGGGGTATGATTAGTGCTGATTTTAAAGAAAATTGTATTAAGACCACCTTTAGGTGGTACCTGACCCCGGATAAAATGTCACACTTCTCAAAGGAAGCCACCAATAAATGCTATAGAGGGTGCCAGGAAGTGGGTACATACATTCATATGTGGTGGGAATGCCCAAAGGTGAGATTAATTTGGTCTAGACTTTCAACCCTATTGGGTACAATTCTATCGGAGAATATAAATCTGACAGCGGCACAGGCCCTCTTAAACGAACACTTCCCAACATACAATTCAGCCATAAACACATTCATAAAAACTCTATACACGGCCACCAGAATTTGTGTAGCAAAATACTGGAAAGTGGGGGTTCCGACTTGGGCTGAGGTTATGGAGAAATTTAAAACTACATACTCTATGTCAGAACAAGCCTCTCTGATACAGGGTAATAACGAAAGCTTTCATAAAATCTGGTTTTACTGGATTTTGAGAGAACAGAATGGGGGAAGTTGAGATGGAGGGAATGGACTCCTCTAGACTTTTACATTTATAGGTAGTAGTCTCGGTCTCCCGAAAGGATAGAAGGGGACCCCTCCCGGCTCTGCACGACAAACAATATCTTTTCCTAAGGTAACTTTCATGATTTTACCCTTCTTCATGAGCAATTGTCTAAGCCCTAAAAACAAGCAGATTTGTAAGTTGGACACTTATAGTTATTATAGTTTGATAGTAGTATTTTGTTTGATCTTTTTTCCTTAATTATAGGAAATTATTTAATGGACATCTATACCAGGAGATTCTGGGATATGTGTAAACTATGGACATTAATCTGAGGAGATTAGTGCCAACTCTTTCGGAGTTTCACGACTCTGGGGGCTTGGTACTCCTTAGTGCTCATTCAACCAAGTGAAGAGATAAACTATATGAGAATTTGCACTAGGATATATTGTTAGCAACACTGTGTTTACTTATGTTTTGATGTACCTAAAGATGTTATTTAACTGGAAAATAATAAAAATTATTTCAACTAAAGGGGATGTTGGGCAATTTGTCTAGGTCTAGGACAGACTAGAGTGTTTGTTAACCCTTGCAACCACTGAACTAAGTCACAGGCTTGCCTGGAGTGGCTAGACTGTGACAAATTGGTTAAGGTGGCAAAGGGTCTGTTAACCATTTCTGTGCCAAAGAAGTGACTGGTGCAGAATTGGTTAACCCTGTACATCACAAGAAGCAATGCACTACTGGGAATGAGGCAGTGGCACCAGGGCTCAAGTGCTGGGTAGGGGGCTCATAGCAGTCTATAGGCGTCTGCACAATGTGTACAATTCTAATGCAGGGAAGACTTTTATTAAAGTAGGTTGCTAGTCTATCTGTCTGTATGTCTGTCTGTCCGTCCGTACTCAAGATCACTATACAGAGCAGCATTTATATTATTACTGCACTATTTTAGCACTCCACTTGTAATCTGGGCCACTGTTTGTGTTTTCTACTTAAAGGGATATGAAACTCATTTTTTTTCTTTCATGATTCAGATAGAGCAGCAATTTTAAGCAACTTTCTAATTTACTCCTACTATCAATTTTTAATCTTTCTCTTTGGGACCTATCTATCAAGCTCCGAAAGGAGCTTGACGGCCCGTGTTTCTGGCGAGTCTGAAACAGCAGTTATGAAGCAGCGGTCACAAGGACCGCTGCTCCATAACCCTGTCCACCTGCTCTGAGCAGGCGGACAGGAATCGCAACAATTCAACCCGATCGAGTACGATCGGGTTGATTGACACCCCCTGCTGGCCGCGAGTCAGCAGGGGGCGGCGTTGCACCAGCAGCTCTTGTGAGCTGCTGGTGCAATGTTAAATGCGGAGAGCGTATTGCTCTCCGCATTCAGCGATGTCTTGCGGACCTGATCCGCACTGTCTTAAATATGCCTCTTTAAAGCAGGAATGTAAAGCTTAGGCGCCAGACCATTTTTGGTTCAGCAGCTGGGTAGTACTTGCTGATTGGTGGCTAAATGACAAATCTGTTTAAAATTTAGGAGCCAGTGAATGCCTGGCTCCTGGGTTTATCGAGCCCTACTGTAACATGTCCAATTTCCTCCTTGCTACATATCCAAATAATGGGTCTCCTACTGCAATTTTGGAAAGAGAAGATTCCATGTTATTTAACGAGAGACCGAGGAGGTGATATGCCCCTCCAGAAGACAGCATGGAGGTGATATACAGCAAGTGCTGGTGCCCAGTGCATACTTAAAAGGATAGTAAAAGCATTTTTTATCATTAAAGCATCCTGTAGTCAAATCTATAATCATGAAATGCTCCAATACCTTGCGTTGTTACTTTTCTGAACTTTCGCTGCTATCCTGACTGTAAATTTGGCTACTTTCTAAAACCACCGGGAAGCTAATTTGCATCAGCCAATTATCGTGGGCAACCTGAGTGCTCTTATTACGCAAGCTCCTATCTTCCTGGGCATGCGCCGCAATGCCACAAATCTACCGTGCATGCGCATTATGAAGAGATCAGGAACCCTGTGAATCCTCCTTGACGTCGCAGAAAGCCGGTGTTCTAAAGAAACTGGTATACCGCATAGGAATGTGTATACCACGTCACTTTAGGTCACGTGACTCAGCTGCTGGAGGGGTGTGGCGCTCAATGCGCATGCGCAAGAGTCCCAACCTCCTCCAAACAGCTGATGTAAATTAAGCAACGGGTCGAGGATATATATGGCCCGTAATCATAATTTATAGAGGCTAATAGCATTCACTGCACACACGCGCACGCGCACACTGAGGTCGCTATATTCAATATACCCAATCTGTGCAGATAAATATATACATTTCTTTCATGTAATTAGCAAGAGTCCATGAGCTAGTGACGTATGGGATATACATTCCTACCAGGAGGGGCAAAGTTTCCCAAACCTCAAAATGCCTATAAATACACCCCTCACCACACCCACAATTCAGTTTTACAAACTTTGCCTCCGATGGAGGTGGTGAAGTAAGTTTGTGCTAGATTCTACGTTGATATGCGCTCCGCAGCAAGTTGGAGCCCGGTTTTCCTCTCAGCGTGCAGTGAATGTCAGAGGGATGTGAGGAGAGTATTGCCTATTTGAATGCAGTGATCTCCTTCTACGGGATCTATTTCATAGGTTCTCTGTTATCGGTCGTAGAGATTCATCTCTTACCTCCCTTTTCAGATCGACGATATACTCTTATATATACCATTACCTCTGCTGATTCTCGTTTCAGTACTGGTTTGGCTATCTGCTATATGTAGATGAGTGTCCTGGGGTAAGTAAGTCTTATTTTCTGTGACACTCCAAGCTATGGTTGGGCACTTTGTTTATAAAGTTCTAAATATATGTATTCAAACATTTATTTGCCTTGACTCAGAATGTTCAACTTTCCTTATTTTCAGACAGTCAGTTTCATATTTGGGATAATGCATTTTAATTTAACATTTTTCTTACCTTAAAATTTGACTTTTTCCCTGTGGGCTGTTAGGCTCGCGGGGGCTGAAAATGCTTCATTTTATTGCGTCATTCTTGGCGCGGACTTTTTTGGCGCAAAAATTCTATTTCCGTTTCCGGCGTCATACGTGTCGCCGGAAGTTGCGTCATTTTTTGACGTTATTTTGCGCCAAAAATGTCGGCGTTCCGGATGTGGCGTCATTTTTGGCGCCAAAAAGCATTTAGGCGCCAAATAATGTGGGCGTCTTATTTGGCGCGAAAAAATATGGGCGTCGCTTTTGTCTCCACATTATTTAAGTCTCATTTTTTATTGCTTCTGGTTGCTAGAAGCTTGTTCTTTGGCATTTTTTCCCATTCCTGAAACTGTCATTTAAGGAATTTGATCAATTTTGCTTTATATATATGTTGTTTTTTCTCTTACATATTGCAAGATGTCTCACGTTGCATCTGAGTCAGAAGATACTACAGGAAAATCGCTGTCAAGTGCTGAATCTACCAAAGCTAAGTGTATCTGCTGTAAACTTTTGGTAGCTATTCCTCCAGCTGTTGTTTGTATTGATTGTCATGACAAACTTGTTAAAGCAGATAATATTTCCTTTAGTAAAGTACCATTGCCTGTTGCAGTTCCTTCAACATCTAAGGTGCAGAATGTTCCTGATAATATAAGAGATTTTGTTTCTGAATCCATAAAGAAGGCTATGTCTGTTATTTCTCCTTCTAGTAAACGTAAAAAATCTTTTAAAACTTCTCTCCCTACAGATGAATTTTTAAATGAACATCATCATTCTGATTCTGATGATTCCTCTGGTTCAGAGGATTCTGTCTCAGAGGTTGATGCTGATAAATCTTCATATTTATTTAAAATGGAATTTATTCGTTCTTTACTTAAAGAAGTATTAATTGCTTTAGAAATAGAGGATTCTGGTCCTCTTGATACTAATTCTAAACGTTTAGATAAGGTATTTAAAGCTCCTGTGGTTATTCCAGAAGTTTTTCCTGTTCCTAATGCTATTTCTGCAGTAATTTCCAAAGAATGGGATAATTTGGGTAATTCATTTACTCCTTCTAAACGTTTTAAGCAATTATATCCTGTGCCGTCTGACAGATTAGAATTTTGGGACAAGATCCCTAAAGTTGATGGGGCTATTTCTACCCTTGCTAAACGTACTACTATTCCTACGTCAGATGGTACTTCGTTTAAGGATCCTCTAGATAGGAAAATTGAATCCTTTCTAAGAAAAGCTTATCTGTGTTCAGGTAATCTTCTTAGACCTGCTATATCTTTGGCTGATGTTGCTGCAGCTTCAACTTTTTGGTTGGAAACTTTAGCGCAACAAGTAACACATCGTGATTCTCATGATATTATTATTCTTCTTCAGCATGCTAATAATTTTATCTGTGATGCCATTTTTGATATTATCAGAGTTGATGTCAGGTTTATGTCTCTAGCTATTTTAGCTAGAAGAGCTTTATGGCTTAAAACTTGGAATGCTGATATGGCTTCTAAATCAACTTTACTTTCCATTTCTTTCCAGGGTAACAAATTATTTGGTTCTCAGTTGGATTCCATTATTTCAACTGTTACTGGTGGGAAAGGAACTTTTTTACCACAGGATAAAAAATCTAAAGGTAAAAACAGGGCTAATAATCGTTTTCGTTCCTTTCGTTTCAACAAAGAACAAAAGCCTGATCCTTCATCCTCAGGAGCAGTTTCAGTTTGGAGACCATCTCCAGTCTGGAATAAATCCAAGCCAGCTAGAAAGGCAAAGCCTGCTTCTAAGTCCACATGAAGGTGCGGCCCTCATTCCAGCTCAGCTGGTAGGGGGCAGGTTACGTTTTTTCAAGGAAATTTGGATCAATTCTGTTCACAATCTTTGGATTCAGAGCATTGTTTCAGAAGGGTACAGAATTGGTTTCAAGTTGAGACCTCCTGCAAAGAGATTTTTTCTTTCCCGTGTCCCAGTAAATCCAGTAAAAGCTCAAGCATTTCTGAAATGTGTTTCAGATCTAGAGTTTACTGGAGTAATTATGCCAGTTCCAGTTCCGGAACAGGGGATGGGGTTTTATTCAAATCTCTTCATTGTACCAAAGAAGGAGAATTCTTTCAGACCAGTTCTGGATCTAAAAATATTGAATCGTTATGTAAGGATACCAACGTTCAAGATGGTAACTGTAAGGACTATCTTACCTTTTGTTCAGCAAGGGAATTATATGTCCACAATAGATTTACAGGATGCATATCTGCATATTCCGATTCATCCAGATCATTATCAGTTCCTGAGATTCTCGTTTCTGGACAAGCATTACCAGTTTGTGGCTCTGCCGTTTGGCCTAGCTACAGCTCCAAGAATTTTTACAAAGGTTCTCGGTGCCCTGCTGTCTGTAATCAGAGAACAGGGTATTGTGGTATTTCCTTATTTGGACGATATCTTGGTACTTGCTCAGTCTTTACATTTAGCAGAATCTCATACGAATCGACTTGTGTTGTTTCTTCAAGATCATGGTTGGAGGATCAATTTACCAAAAAGTTCTTTGATTCCTTAGACAAGGGTAACCTTTCTGGGTTTCCAGATGGATTCAGTGTCCATGACTCTGTCTTTAACAGACAAGAGACGTCTAAAGTTGATTACAGCTTGTCGAAACCTTCAGTCACAATCATTCCCTTCGGTAGCCTTATGCATGGAAATTCTAGGTCTTATGACTGCTGCATCGGACGCGATCCCCTTTGCTCGTTTTCACATGCGACCTCTTCAGCTCTGTATGCTGAAGCAATGGTGCAAGGATTACACGAAGATATCTCAATTAATATCTTTAAAACCGATTGTTCGACACTCTCTAACATGGTGGACAGATCACCATCGTTTAATTCAGGGGGCTTCTTTTGTGCTTCCGACCTGGACTGTAATTTCAACAGATGCAAGTCTCACAGGTTGGGGAGCTGTGTGGGGATCTCTGACGGCACAAGGAGTTTGGGAATCTCAGGAGGTGAGATTACCGATCAATATTTTGGAACTCCGTGCAATTTTCAGAGCTCTTCAGTTTTGGCCTCTTCTGAAGAGAGAATCGTTCATTTGTTTTCAGACAGACAATGTCACAACTGTGGCATACATCAATCATCAAGGAGGGACTCACAGTCCTCTGGCTATGAAAGAAGTATCTCGAATTTTGGTTTGGGCGGAATCCAGCTCCTGTCTAATCTCTGCGGTTCATATCCCAGGTGTAGACAATTGGGAAGCGGATTATCTCAGTCGCCAAACGTTGCATCCGGGCGAATGGTCTCTTCACCCAGAGGTATTTCTTCAGATTGTTCAAATGTGGGAACTTCCAGAAATAGATCTGATGGCGTCCCATCTAAACAAGAAACTTCCCAGGTATCTGTCCAGATCCCGGGATCCTCAGGCGGAGGCAGTGGATGCATTATCACTTCCTTGGAAGTATCATCCTGCCTATATCTTTCCGCCTCTAGTTCTTCTTCCAAGAGTAATCTCCAAGATTCTGAAGGAATGCTCGTTTGTTCTGCTGGTAGCTCCGGCATGGCCTCACAGGTTTTGGTATGCGGATCTTGTCCGGATGGCCTCTTGCCAACCGTGGACTCTTCCGTTAAGACCAGACCTTCTGTCACAAGGTCCTTTTTTCGATCAGGATCTGAAATCCTTAAACTTAAAGGTATGGAGATTGAACGCTTGATTCTTGGTCAAAGAGGTTTCTCTGACTCTGTGATTAATACTATGTTACAGGCTCGTAAATCTGTATCTCGAGAGATATATTATAGAGTCTGGAAGACTTATATTTCTTGGTGTCTTTCTCATCATTTTTCCTGGCATTCTTTTAGAATACCGAGAATTTTACAGTTTCTTCAGGATGGTTTAGATAAGGGTTTGTCCGCAAGTTCTTTGAAAGGACAAATCTCTGCTCTTTCTGTTCTTTTTCACAGAAAGATTGCTATTCTTCCTGATATTCATTGTTTTAGCTTTGGTTCGTATAAAACCTGTCATTAAGTCAATTTCTCCTCCTTGGAGTTTGAATTTGGTTCTGGGAGCTCTTCAAGCTCCTCCGTTTGAACCTATGCATTCATTGGACATTAAATTACTTTCTTGGAAAGTTTTGTTCCTTTTGGCCATCTCTTCTGCCAGAAGAGTTTCTGAATTATCTGCTCTTTCTTGTGAGTCTCCTTTTCTGATTTTTCATCAGGATAAGGCGGTGTTGCGAACTTCTTTTGAATTTTTACCTAAAGTTGTGAATTCCAACAACATTAGTAGAGAAATTGTGGTTCCTTCATTATGTCCTAATCCTAAGAATTCTAAGGAGAAATCGTTGCATTCTTTGGATGTTGTTAGAGCTTTGAAATATTATGTTGAAGCTACGAAATCTTTTCGTAAGACTTCTAGTCTATTTGTTATCTTTTCCGGTTCTAGAAAAGGCCAGAAAGCTTCTGCCATTTCTTTGGCATCTTGGTTGAAATCTTTAATTCATCTTGCCTATGTTGAGTCGGGTAAAACTCCGCCTCAGAGAATTACAGCTCATTCTACTAGGTCAGTTTCTACTTCCTGGGCGTTTAGGAATGAAGCTTCGGTTGACCAGATCTGCAAAGCAGCAACTTGGTCCTCTTTGCATACTTTTACTAAAATTCTACCATTTTGATGTATTTTCTTCTTCTGAAGCAGTTTTTGGTAGAAAAGTACTTCAGGCAGCGGTTTCAGTTTGAATCTTCTGCTTATGTTTTTCGTTAAACTTTATTTTGGGTGTGGATTATTTTCAGCAGGAATTGGCTGTCTTTATTTTATCCCTCCCTCTCTAGTGACTCTTGTGTGGAAAGATCCACATCTTGGGTAGTCATTATCCCATACGTCACTAGCTCATGGACTCTTGCTAATTACATGAAAGAAAACATAATTTATGTAAGAACTTACCTGATAAATTCATTTCTTTCATATTAGCAAGAGTCCATGAGGCCCGCCCTTTTTTGTGGTGGTTATGATTTTGTATAAAGCACAATTATTCCAATTCCTTATTTTATATGCTTTCGCACTTTTTTATCACCCCACTTCTTGGCTATTCGTTAAACTGAATTGTGGGTGTGGTGAGGGGTGTATTTATAGGCATTTTGAGGTTTGGGAAACTTTGCCCCTCCTGGTAGGAATGTATATCCCATACGTCACTAGCTCATGGACTCTTGCTAATATGAAAGAAATGAATTTATCAGGTAAGTTCTTACATAAATTATGTTTTTTGGTCTGTTTAGATATGTGGCCAATAACCGTTTTAACCATTACTCATCTGAAGTTTGTGTATATTGAAGTATATGTTTTGTGTATTTAGATCATAAGAAAAAAAGCTGTATACCCTGATTGATCAGTTCATATAGTTCATATAATAAAAACTTAGCTAACCCTTCCGGGGATATCCTGTCTACTTGCTATGTGCTTATCTCAGGCCCCAGTACAGGGTGACAGGCCTTTTCTCCACTGGCAAAGCCTGAGAGATTCAGATCATGTGTCATTAGCTCCTGTCACACATTACATGGACCGTGTGCGCATGCGCAGCACTGTTTGCGCTTGCGTATTTTAGCTTACAGTCCATAGAATTCCTTGACTCGTTGTTCACACGTAAATCTCCTTAAACAGCTGTTTGTAGGAGGTTGGTCCTCTTGCGCATGCGCATTGTGCACCACACCGCTCCAACAGCTGATAATACGTCACCGGAAGTGACGTAGTATACACATTCCTATGGTATACCATTTACTTTAGAACACCGGTTCTGGCATATTTCCGATGCGCATGCGAAACCTCCTTTTAAAGACCTGGCAAATACCTTCAATGATACAAGGGCACATGTGTAATATGGCAGCAACAATAGCGCATGCGTAGGGGAGCGCATTATATGCAAATGTTCCAGCAATTGTGGGAGTGATAAGCTTCGTGTCGGACAAGGTAGGATCAGGAGCAGCAATGGGCGCTAGCTGGTGATTGATGGCTACACACATGTCATTGGCTCACTAGATATGTTCATCTTGCTCCCAGTAGTGTATTGCTGCTCCTGAGGATAATAAAAGTGAACTGGAAAATTGTTTAAAATTGCATGTGTTATCTGAATCATGAAAGTTTAATTTTGACTTTGCTGTCCCTTTAAAGAAGCGATACCCAAATGTTGAGTCACTGGAAAGTGATGCAGAAATAACTATAAAAAAAACTGACTAGAAAATATCACCTGAACATCTCAAAAACGTTAGATATTTTACCTCAAAATTTCCTTAGTAGCCATATCCTATTGAAAAGGCACTTTAAACATCAAATCAGGATGCTAGCCCTAGGACTTGCAAGGGAGTGTGCATCGGGCATGTGCAGCACGGGCACTTTATTTCCCTCTGTGACTATGCTATCAGATGATATTTAAGTGAAAGCACTTATGACGCTGATCACAGGCTCCCCCTACTGACAGACTAGAGCTACATTGATAACCTGCTGAAGAAACACTCTACTGAGGGGGGTAGTTATCAAGCCGTCAACCTCAAATACGCTGCGTATTCCGCAGCGTATTTGTGGCGAGGCTGATTCGCCTTAGTTATCAAAGGCTCGAGACCGGCAAAAGTAGAATTTTGTGACGTCAGCTTCGATCCGCCGGACTCAGTCCGACACAGATCGATTCTTACGTCACTCCAGATGTTCCGCACACAAGTGCGGCACATTCTCACTACTTTTGCTAGCTATCAAAAAACTAGCAGGTACGCTCGGCACTTTTACGGCCCAGCGTACCTGGTTTTCAAAGCGCCAGCCTGGAGGCGGCGGATCCCATAGGAATCAATGGGAGTCTGACCATAGCGAAAGTACAAGTTCGCTGCTGACAGACATCCCATTGATTTCTATGGGAGCTGTCTACACCTAACACCCTAACATGTACCCCGAGTCTAAACACCACTAATCTGACCCCCCCTACACCGCCGCAACTAAATAAAGTTATTACCCCCTAAACCGCCGCTCCCGGAGCCCACCGCAAGCTACTCTATACATATTAACCCCTAAACCGCCGCTCCCGGAGCCCACCGCAACTATAATAAATGTATTAACCCCTAACCCGCCGCTCCCTGAACCCGCCGCAACCTATATTAAATGTATTAACCCCTATCCTGCCCCCCCTACACCGTCGCCACCTATAATACATTTATTAACCCCTAATCTGCCCCCCCTACACCGTCGCCACCTATAATAAATTTATTAACCCCTATCCTGCCCCCCACTACGCCGCCGCCACTGTCATAAAATTATTAACCCCTAAACCTATGTCTAACCCTAACCCTAACGCCCCCTAACTTAAATATTAATTAAATAAATCTAAATAAATTAACTCTTATTAACTAAATGAATCCTATTTAAAACTAAATACTTACCTTTAAAATAAACCCTAATATAGCTACAATATAAATAATAATTATATTCTAGCTATCTTAGGATTTATTTTTATTTTACAGGTACCTTTCAATTTATTTTAACCATGTACAATAGCTATTAAATAGTTATTAACTATTTAATAGCTTACCTAGCTAAAATAAAGAGAAATGTACCTGTGAAATAAATCCTAACCTAAGTTACAATTACACCTAACACTACACTATACTTTAATAAATTATTCCTATTTAAAAATAAATACTTACCTGTAAAATAAACCCTAAGATAGCTACAATGTAATTAATAATTATATTATAGCTATCTTAGGATTTATATTTATTTTACAGGTAACTTTGTATTTATTTTAGCTAGTTAGAATAGTTATTAAATAGTTATTAACCATTTAATAACTACCTAGCTAAAAGAAATACAAAATTACCTGTAAAATAAATCCTAACTTAAGTTACAATTAAACCTAATACTACACTATCATTAAATTAACTAAATAAACTACCTACAAAGAACTACAATGAAATACAATTACATAAACTAACTAAAGTACAAAAAATAAAAAAAGCTAAGTTACAAAAAATAAAAAATTAAGTTACAAACATGTTAAAAATATTACAACAATTTTAAGCTACTTACACCTAATCTAAGCCCCCTAATAAAATAACAAACCCCCCCAAAATAAAAAAAATCCCTACCCTATTCTAAATTACATAAATTTCAAAGCTCTTTTACCTTACCAGCCCTTAAAAGGGCCATTTGTGGGGGCATGCCCCAAAAAGTTCAGCTCTTTTGCCTGTAAAATAAAAATACAACCCCCCCCCCCAACATTAAAACCCACCACCCACATACCCCTAATCTAACCCAAACCCCCCTTACAAAAACCTAACACTAATCCCCTGAAGATCATCCTACCTTGAGTCGTCTTCACTCAGCCGAGCCACCGATGGAACTGAAGAGGACATCCGGAGCGGAAGAAGTTAATCCTCCAAGCGGCGCTGAAGAAATCTTCCATCCGATGAAGTCATCATCCAGGCGGCGCTGAAGAAGTCTTCGATCCGGCCGATGTCATCTTCAAAGAGGCGCTGAAGAGGTCTTCTATCCGGGCGAAGTCATCTTCCAAGCCGGGTCTTCAATCTTCCTTCCGCCGACGCGGAACCACCTTCTTCACCGACGGACTACGACGAATGACGGCTCCTTTAAGGGACGTCATCCAAGATGGCGTCCCCTCAATTCCGATTGGCTGATAGGATTCCATCAGCCAATCAGATTTTCCTACCTTAATTCCGATTGGCTGATAGAATCCTATCAGCCAATCGGAATTGAGGGGACGCCATCTTGGATGACGTCCCTTAAAGGAGCCGTCATTCGTCGTAGTCCGTCGGTGAAGAAGGTGGTTCCGCGTCGGCGGAAGGAAGATTGAAGACCCGGCTTGGAAGATGACTTCGCCCGGATAGAAGACCTCTTCAGCGCCTCTTTGAAGATGACATCGGCCGGATCGAAGACTTCTTCAGCGCCGCCTGGATGATGACTTCATCGGATGGAAGATTTCTTCAGCGCCGCTTGGAGGATTAACTTCTTCCGCTCCGGATGTCCTCTTCAGTTCCATCGGTGGCTCGGCTGAGTGAAGACGATTCAAGGTAGGATGATCTTCAGGGGATTAGTGTTAGGTTTTTGTAAGGGGGGTTTGGGTTAGATTAGGGGTATGTGGGTGGTGGGTTTTAATGTTGGGGGGGGGGTTGTATTTTTATTTTACAGGCAAAAGAGCTGTTTTCTTTGGGGCATGCCCCCACAAATGGCCCTTTTAAGGGCTGGTAAGGTAAAAGAGCTTTGAAATTTATGTAATTTAGAATAGGGTAGGGATTTTTTTTATTTTGGGGGGGTTTGTTATTTTATTAGGGGGCTTAGATTAGGTGTAAGTAGCTTAAAATTGTTGTAATATTTTTAACATGTTTGTAACTTAATTTTTTATTTTTTGTAACTTAGCTTTTTTTATTTTTTGTACTTTAGTTAGTTTATGTAATTGTATTTCATTGTAGTTCTTTGTAGGTAGTTTATTTAGTTAATTTAATGATAGTGTAGTATTAGGTTTAATTGTAACTTAAGTTAGGATTTATTTTACAGGTAATTTTGTATTTCTTTTAGCTAGGTAGTTATTAAATAGTTAATAACTATTTAATAACTATTCTAACTAGCTAAAATAAATACAAAGTTACCTGTAAAATAAATATAAATCCTAAGATAGCTACAATATAATTATTAATTACATTGTAGCTATCTTAGGGTTTATTTTACAGGTAAGTATTTATTTTTAAATAGGAATAATTTATTAAAGTATAGTGTAGTGTTAGGTGTAATTGTAACTTAGGTTAGGATTTATTTCACAGGTACATTTCTCTTTATTTTAGCTAGGTAAGCTATTAAATAGTTAATAACTATTTAATAGTTATTGTACATGGTTAAAATAAATTGAAAGGTACCTGTAAAATAAAAATAAATCCTAAGATAGCTAGAATATAATTATTATTTATATTGTAGCTATATTAGGGTTTATTTTAAAGGTAAGTATTTAGTTTTAAATAGGATTCATTTAGTTAATAAGAGTTAATTTATTTAGATTTATTTAATTAATATTTAAGTTAGGGGGGCGTTATGGTTAGGGTTAGACTTAGGTTTAGGGGTTAATCATTTTATTACAGTGGCGGCGGCGTAGTGGGGGGCAGGATAGGGGTTAATAAATTTATTATAGGTTGCGGCGGGTTCATGGAGCGGCGGTTTAGGGGTTAAACTATTTATTTAGTTGCGGAGAGGTGCGGGATCAGCAGGATAGGGGTTAATAATTTTATAATAGAGGGCGACGGTATAGGGGGGCAGGATAGGGGTTACTAGGTATAATGTAGGTGGCAGCGGTGTCCGGGAGCGGCGGTTTAGGGGTTAATACATTTATAAGACTTGCGGCGGGGTCTAGGAGCGGCGGTTTAGGGGTTAGTAACTTTATTTAGTTGCGGGGGCCTCCGGGGGCGCCGGTATAGGGGGTAGAACAGTGTAGTTTAGTGTGAGTGCTTAGTGACAGGCTAGCAATAAAGCTGGGAAAAAGCCGAAGGGCAGCGAGATCGGATGAGTGATAACTGTCACAGTCCGCTGCTCATCGCCCCGCGGCTTTTTGACAGCTTTATTTGATAACTTAGGCGAACGTATTCAAGGTCCGCGGCGGCGAAGGTAGGCGAGCTTAGGCGGACGTATTGGGCCGGCGAAGCCAGAAAAGTAGACGGCTTGATAAGTAGCCCCCTGAGCATGCTGGGTAGCGACATAACTGTAAAACCTGCACTTGACCAATGCAAATGCTAATTTGAATGAAATAATTTTAAAATAATAAAAGTTATTAACTTCAATCTACCAAAAGACATTAGATCAAGTTAAAAACTATCAGTATGCAAATTATAATGGAAAACAGTTCTTTTTCCTACATTAAATATCTAAAAAAAAATATTAATTTTTTGTTTCAAATTTGAAAATTGAAGTTTAAACAGAAACTTTGTTCAAACTTAACTTCTTCATGTTCGGAGCAACTGTTGTAAACATTCGCTTGAAAAATAAAATCAGGCGATCGTTGATGCGATCACATGATTTCAATTCTAGGCACGCCCCCCAGTCCGATTATCATTTTCCATAAAGCAGGAGGCTGCAGGATGCCAGGATATCTGTGAGTATTATTAAATAATATATATATATATATATATATATATATAGATATATAGATATAGATATAGATATATATATTTATTGTTTATACATGATAAGAACAAGAATTCATTTTATTTGTGAAACTGTTTGCGAGGTAACCCCCTCTGCTCTGAAACGCAGATTTGTAGAACAAAAGAAGATCCCTCTTCTATGTAATAAAAACATTATCAGGTAATGACCTCATGTGGAGATACACAGACATAATGTCTGAGATAGGCCTTTGAGGCTTAAGTGTATGCAGAGAAGAACCTATTTTTACAGAAGAAAATGACCGTTACACTTAGGTGTTAAATTGTGCCATGCTTTGTTTTCAATACACAAAGAATCTGAACTCAAGTTACCTACAGACATATGGGAATGCTGTGACTTAATCTTTATATAAGATTATATTAACAACATGTATGTATATGTATATATATATATATATAAATATATATATATATATATATCTATATATATATATATATATATATATATATATATAGATATGTATATATGTGTACATTTATTGATCTGAAACTTATTGTATTGGATAGATGTCTGCTGTATTGAAGGGCTGCATTGGTGAATTTAAAATTTGTTATAGAGTCTCAGAATAATAACATCTGTCTCTTTTTATTTTTCAGACATATAATAACAAGATGTCATATGAATATTGGTCATAAACATAAATCCATGCACAGTTGCACTCAAAAATTCTTAGAAACATGAAATATACTGTATTCACATTAAGATACAATATAATGGGGGGCGGAGCCTAGCAGCCCAGATTAATGGCCGCACATTGAGACGGCTCTGCAGACCTAAATGTTGCCGAGATAAGATATGCGGTCCTTCCACCTAACACCTACTTAAAAGCAGAGGGGGAAGCAATGCTACGTTGATCAGTAGTGGACAGACATTGTAAAACTACCTATTCCAGCGGAATTTACACAGAGTAAGAGCGGAGAGTGAGTGGCGCTAATACAACTGCGCAGCACAGAAGGCCTGCACAATTTTCACTCCCACCAGGCAGCACAACGGCATGTTCCGGAGAGGTGCAGGTTCACCAATAATACATTAAAGGAGGCGACTGAACAGACGGCACTCCTAGGCAGACACGGGAGTACTCTGAAGGCTCTCCAATCCTTACCCGGCCTGAGACGAGCAGTAATCCAGACAATCAGCGTGGACCCGGCACTACACCCCAGGGACAGGCCATTAAACCAGAAGGAATTGGATCCACACACTAGCCCATAACGAGCCACTTAAGACGCACCGGAGACAAAGGCAGTCAGGGACCAGATAGTCTTTTCGGGTAAGACTGACTGTAATGCACGGCACTGACTCCATAGGCCTCTATACACTAACCACGTGGGTACAAGCAGGGAAAAGTTGTGCACACGACCGCAGCATTGAAAACAGAACAAACACAGCAGAGCCCAGCCAATTCAATATCACTGACTCTAAGACTCCTTGTTATATATACTAGGCTGGCAAAACAGCGAACTGAGCTGACACCAAATATATCCAATGCATAGAGCCCAAGCAATACGCACATTAAATTGAACTGAACGGCACAACCCACTCCACATATGCTGCGCATTATAGCGAGTGCTGCTATCTGGCATGCCCTGCAAATGAGCCCAAAAAACTGAAAAGTAGGCTCAAACATCACTTATGAACCACTATATGAAATCCCAAATTACACCCACAGAGCAAGGACCATAGAGCCCAGAGACGCAAAACAAAAGCAAAGACCAGGACATGGAGCAAACAGGCACCTCCATTATCACCAGGGAGGATTTAAAACTGCTCTCTTCTAAAGAAGATATTAGGGAAGTCCTGTCTGAGGTTAGGGGCCTTTTTGGGGAACTTAAAAAGGACATATCCCAAATCACTACCAGAGTAGAGACCCTCAAGCACACACAAACAGCAGTTCAAGCTGAGGTGAAGGGTAACTCTCAGAACATATCACAGCAAAATGAAGCCATATCTTTTCTATTGGACAAAATCGAGGATCTCGATAACCGGAATAGGAGGAATAACCTCCACATCAGAGGCATCTCAGAATCGGTGTCCCCGTCATCACTAAATGGCTACTTGCAGGCCCTGTTCAGGGTAATTAAAGGCAGCCCATCCTCCCCCAGATATCCAGCTCGAGAGAGCCCACAGGTCACTGCGCCCCAGGCCACCTGCTAAAGCCCCCAAAGGGGAAATCGCTAAAGGGGCAAGGACCAAGGCGCCCATAACTCATGCAGGCTTTGCATTGCAGGTCTTCTCAGACCTATCCCCGGCTACGCTGCAGAAGCACAGAGAGCTCAAATATATAACAGAGACACTTAGAAACCGCAAAATCCCTTATTGCTGGGGATTCCCCCTAAGCATCATTGCCAATAATAATGGGCAGACGGCAGTCTTCAAAACAAAACACGATCTTCCAAACTTCTACAAAATGCTGGGTATTAATCAGGAAGAACCTCCGATCATCGGGACAGCACCTCAGGCCCGTGCACATCAAAGCAACACCAAGTACTTAAACCAAACTCTCGATCTGGGAATGGCAGAAACATCGGACATGCTGACTAACACCAACTCCTTGTCAATAACTCCACCAGGACAGGATCTGATGGAGGACAGATGATACAGCAGGACTCAAGAAGCTGGACTAAATTACTACATTCCGCTCGGCTAATACACCAGCGATTCTTGTACTCACATGTTCAGGAAGGGAAATATAAAAGTTAACAGTTGCAGATACTCTCACTACACCCCTGCTTCTCGATGGGACTATCTCTCTTGGGTTCCTAAGCTGTGCCAGAGATATGGTCAAACAGGAACTTTTGGTCAACACCAATGGCAGGACAAGATCTGACAGAAGGCAGATGAGTAAACTGTATACTAATGGTTTAGTTTGTTTATACTGTTATGTGTTTTATATGTATTGTTTATGTTATACCCTGTTTAGATTGTGACCCTTTACGATAGCAAGGTAACCACACCTGTCACAACCATGACCGTCTGTCTCATTTCTCAGAAGATGTGACACCTAAAGCCGACCATGGCGGCTAGTATTCAGAACACCACACACCCCTCACCTCTGGGAGAAACAGGATAGTTGAGATTACAGCCACGCTATACATTTCAATATGAGTGTGTGTGATAGTAAAACAGCACTCATATATGGTTAACACTATATGCCCTCTGGCGGGGACCCGCCTGCAGAGGGTTAAGAACGATATCCCACACCTACACGTAGCCATGTATCGGCTTTGATAGATTGTAATAGGCGGACCCATTCTAAGAGCCTTGCTCAATATAACATAAATAGCTCAACCCCTGATACATAAACAGTTTAACGTGTGGTAGCTTAGAACAACTATTCACGTCTCTCGGCATGGCATGACACAACATCTCCCTTTCTCCCCCCCATTTTCTTATTGTAGCTATTGCAACCTCTCTGCATAAGTTGTTGATACTGCTTATACCAAAACGGACCACTATATCTAATGGACACACAGACTAAGTTTACCAACCAGATAGGCAACATAAGGTCTCATTCCCCGTAACTTATTGTTAGTGACATAACTATTGTTTAGTCAATTTTGTTTTCTGTATTGCATTTGTTTGTTAGAGGTTTTCACTGAGAAGTGGATAGGGCTCTACTATAACATTGTCACTGTTTCTTATTCTGTTCCAATTTTTCTCACTCTTGTACAGTGACTGAGTCGAGTGCCGGCAGCACCATACCCCTTCAACCCCTCCAAACCTTCCCCACTCCTACCCCTTTCCCATCCAGCATACTAGTCAAAACCAACATGCACATAAACCGTTTCAGCTGGATGCCTTTCTATCTCATAATCGCCATACAAGCTTTAGTATTTACGTCTCCTCCCGACAGAGCTCAAGCCATTTCACCACAGTCAATGTCAGAGGTTTTAACACTCCACAAAAGAGAAACATTGTACTCACTGATTTATATAAACAAAACAGTCAGTGCGATCATACTCATGCAGGAAACACATTTTAAAAAAGGTAAAGAACCTAAATGTCTCCATCACAAATATCCAACAGCTTTTTTCTCCTCAGGCCCCACAAAAAAAAGCGGAGTGGGTATACTCCTTAGACAAGATATACCCTTCCAGAAACTACATCTAGAACACGATACTGAGGCTAGACTTCTAATTCTGACAGGGCTGCTATATAACAGACCCATAACAATTGTAAATGTCTACTTCCCTAATTAGGCACAAAAATGTTTATGCGCCAATTATCAAATAAAATATTAGCCCACAAGAAAGGCATGCTAATTGTAGGGGGATACCTTAATATCCCCCTTTACCCAAGTATAGACACATATGGGGAATTGGGATATCAAGAGCATTAACAACCAACTCCATTCATTAGCCCTTTATGATACCTGGCGCACACTTCACCCCAACACATCAGATTACACATTCTACTCGCACCCACACAACACCTACTTGCGTATGATAGTATACTTTCTTCTTAATGACGAGACTGAAACATCATATTTTAACATTTGGGAAGCACATAAGTGCGTTATCAGGGGGGAGTTCCTAAAGCATAAGGCTATCCTTACAAAACAACACAGGCTCACCTATGAATCCCTTTTAAATAAAACATGAACATTAGAACAAGCACATAAGCAGACCCCGGGAGAACATCGCACTACTGGTCGATTTAACAAGCCCTAGAGTGGAACTAAATAAGTACCTACAACACAAACACCAGAAACAGGCGTTTACTCTACAACAACAATACTTTGAGCAGGGGAACAAATATGTCAAACTTCTCGCCAGAGCAATTCGCCGGAAACAACTCAAAACGCATATACATACAGTTAAAAACAATGCAGGGTTGGATAAAAAAGACAGCCTGTCTATTGCGGACATATTTAAGACATATTATTCATCATTATATAACTTGGCAGGAACAGCACATTTACAACGCACAACCGACACTAAAAGGGAAAGCCTGACCAAGTACTTAGATAATGTAGACATGCCCAGCTTAACGGACGAACAATATCAAAAATTAGACTCTGCTATCGATATCAAAGAAATAGTAACAGCCATTAAAAATCTGCCCACGGGAAAGAGCCCAGGCCCCGATGGATATGGTGCTAAATACTAAGCTCAATGATTACTTCTGAAGTATTAATATAAAAAGTGTATGAGAGAGTAGATAATATTGCTGAAAATCTATAACTCTGGTGCCACCCTTGATGATAAATATAAATAGAATATATATAGAGAAAAGTATCAAATCATATAATAATGATCTGAAAAAGCAAGGGATTGAAACAAGCACACAGAGAATACTTTACAAAAAGCAAATTTATTGTTCCCCATCACATTCAGTGAGTCACTATTTTTAGCCGAGTCAAGCAATATAAAGTGAACAAAGTTAAAACCGAACAATCATAAGGTAAAAGCAAAAATTGTATATTAGCTGCCTAAACAAACGTATGC
This sequence comes from Bombina bombina, assembly GCF_027579735.1. NCBI lineage: Eukaryota > Metazoa > Chordata > Amphibia > Anura > Bombinatoridae > Bombina > Bombina bombina. The sequence continues at coordinate 110,057,959 of NC_069510.1, read as the reverse complement.
TGCTGTAAACCTCTTAACATGTAGCACAAAAAACATTCACATTAAATATGTATAAGAAAATAGATTATGTGTATACCAATAGAAACACTGATACAATGTATAGCATAAACAAATTGATAGTAAATTACTTAGTATTGTACCAATGGCTTGTTACTATGTGCACATATTAGTTGAGACAGTTCCACTGAATCACTAGCAAAAGTTCCCAAATACTTGATTGCGAGCGGTCCCAAGATAGACCTGATGATATAAGGATAAAAGCAGTTCTTGCTATTAGCTCAATCCAACCTGTGGTTGTGCGGGAGAATATCAAATTATAGGAAGCAAGATACACTTAGCTTTGGCGTCCTGTGATTATATTTTCCAAACAACTGCTCGTGTTTCACCTACACAAAGGCGTCTGACGTCACTGAGGTAGGAGTGGTTATGCTGCCATAGATTTCCAATCGGCTCCAAGTATAAGAAATACTTTCCACACGTAGTGAAGAGATCAGCTGTACCTGCATCTAGCCGCACATAGAAAGAACCAGGCTTCCCCAAACTGACCAACGTAAATATAGGCTCTTACCAAGATTTACCAAACACGCCTCCACAACTTTCTCCACTCAGCAGGCGATAAAGTAGCGATAGAACAGGACCGCCATCTGTGATGCACATATATATCTCAGCATACGTTCCACAGAACGCTACAGCTCACACTTCCATGGCAATCACTTAGCAGATATTCAAACATAGCACAGTCCCTCTTGCATTAGGCTTACGTGCTCCAAGGGATTTCACACCTGCTTTTTAATCAGCACTCAACAGGTTAGCAGTAGGTTAGGTAGATATCCGTTTAAAAGTTAGGACTGCATTTACGCTAAAGTCCATAGCTTAAACCATAGAAAGTTCATGTAGACAGGAGTTAAGTCGACATACTCCTGATATAGCACAAAGAGTGCAACAAACACAACATTACCAAGGACCGTTTCACCCCCACAGCGAGTGTGTGTCACAGGGGTTCATCAGGGCTTAATTAAGTCCTCACCGGACTTCCTCTTATAAAGGCTCACCTGAAGTTCCCCAGGTGTGCCTCCCACATGCTGAAGGTTTAATTTCTTAAAGCTATACTCACATGTTAACCCTGTACATAAAGATAGTCAGTAAAAATACTGACAAGACATGAAAAGAGCATTTAACATTGGTCTTGCTTAATTCCTTGGCATTCCAAAGCTCTTAACATATCTTAACTTAGCACACTTTATGTTATGGCACATACTCCATTTTCTAATATATACTCTATTCTCAATTATAGGAAACTAGCATACTCAAGTTTTTCATTAAGACCTACTGGGTATCTAGTACCTAACCTGTATATTCATTTTGTTTCTTTTTGCAATAGCACTTTCTCATTATTGCCACCTCTACCATTTGTAATACCTTTATCTATTATGATAAATTTCAGGGAATCCACGCACCCATTGTGGAAAGTACAGAAGTGTCTTGCCACATTGGTATCTTTTGAATGAAGGATATCATCCCGATGCTCCTGTACCCGGTCCTTTACTAACCTTTTGGTTTTACCAACGTAAAAGACCGGGCACGAGCAGCGAAGGAGATATATTACCCCCTCAGATTGGCAATTGAAGAAAAATTTAACATCAAAGGTTTTACCTTCTTGGGTGGAAAATTGCTTAGTGCTATCCATGTGGGCACAATAAACACAGTGCCCTCAATGGTAGCTACCTTTAATACCCCTATCCTTTCTAAGCCAATCAGAGTTAGAGGGGCCTCTTGAAAATTGGCTTTACATTAGCATATCTCTCAGACTTTGTGCTTTTCTGGCCGCCATTAGTGGTCTTTTACCAACAATGTCTCTGACCTTGTCATCCAAAGTCAGTATCAATTTTCTGCCATTGATTATTAAACTTCGTAATAAATCTAATTTGACCCTTATCTGAGTTCACCTTCTTACTATACAAAAGGACATCTCTTGGGGTCTTTCGTGCCTTCCATAGTGCCTTTTTTAAGCATTTAGTTGAATATCCCCTTTGGAGAAACCTATTTTTCATCAAGGCTGCAGGTATATCAAACTTGGCTAGGGAAGAACAGTTTCTCCTCAAACAGAGAAACTGTCCATATGGAATCCCTTTAATCAGATGAGAGGGATGTTCACTTCCTGCATGCAAAATATTATTTGTAGCATTCTTTTTCCTGAAATTTTCTGTGACTATTTTGAGCCCTTCCTTTTTAATAGTGATATCTAGGAAATTCAGTTCCTTAGTATTTGTTTCTGATGTGAGGATGATGTTCCTGTCATTGTGATTAAGCAACCGGACGAACTCATCAAATTCTTCTATGGTTCTGTCCCACAAGACAAGAACATTATCCACATATCTGACCCACATTAATATTTTGTCATTGAACGTGTCACTATAATGTTCAAAGATATCTGTTTCCCAAGCCCCCAAATGGAGGCAGGCGTACGTGGGGGCACATACTGCCCCCATTGCTGTCCCTTGTATCTGTTTATAAATTTGTCCGTCAAATGTAAATACATTGTTATGAAGGACAAATTCAAGTAACAAGATAACAAAATTAGAATGCTCCGAAAAAAGGGGACCTTTAGTGTCAAGAAACTTCTTTATTGCCTGAAGTCCTATTTCATGGGGTATGGAGGAGTATAACCCCTCCACATCCAAAGATAGTGTATTTTCATTTACCACTACTCCATCTAGTTTTCTGAGTAAATCTGGTGTATCTTTAACATATGAAGTTAAAGTTAAGAGGAATGGCCTCAAATGCTTATCCACATATTCCCAGATCTTCTCTGTCATACTGCCTATTCCCGAAACTATCGGTGTCCCTGGTGGACATTTAAAATTCTTATGTAGTTTCGGCAAAATATAAAAGACAGGCATGACAGGAAAATCGGGGAACAGGAATTTAAATTCTTTCTGGCCTATTATTCCCCTGCTTCTGCCTCATTTAAAAGCTTGAAAAGAGAGTTCTGGATTTTTCCCAAGGGATTGTGATCAAGTCTTATATATTGGTTTCTATCATTTAGTTGGCATTTTGCTTCATTAACATAAAGCTGTTCATCTAACAAAACCAAATTGTTCGGTTTTAACTTTGTTCACTTTATATTGCTTGACTCGGCTAAAAATAGTGACTCACTGAATGTGATGGGGAACAATAAATTAGCTTTTTGTAAAGTATTCTCTGTGTGCTTGTTTCAATCCCTTGCTTTTTCAGATCATTATTATATGATTTGATACTTTTCTCTCTATATATATTCTATTTAGATTGCTTCTGAAGGGTTACATCCTCAGAAGAAAAAGGTGGAAGCTATAATTAATTCTAAAAACCCAACTAACTTAAAGGAATTTAGATCATTCCTGGGCATGACGAATTATTCTCGCAAATGTATTGATAATTATGCAGAATTGGCTAAACCACTGCTACTTCTTCTAAAGAAGGATGTGGAATGGCACTGGAGTGGGACTCAAGAGACAGCCGTCAAGGAGCTGAAGAGAAAACAAACTCAAGCACCTTGCTTAGCGTACCCTGAGGGTGGTAAACCTTTCTACTTAGAAACAGGTTACACAGATATAAGCATGAGTGCTGTTTTATATCAAAAGCATGATAATTTAAGTAAAGTCATTGCTTATGTGAGTAAAACTTTATCTCCAGTAGAAATAAAATTTAGCGATTGCGAAAAAGCCCTCTTATCTACTGTATGAGCTCAAAATTTCCGCAGCTATATACAGGGCAAGAAAAATATTGTAGAAACGGCCCACCAGCCTTTGCTATATCTGCAAAGTGAGAGAATAAGAGATGGGAATTCGTCTAATAGCCGCATAACAGCTTGGAATCTTTCCTTACAAGGCTGGCCTTTAGAAATTCGCTAAAAGCAAAACAAAAAGAATCCAGTCGCACAGGGGCTTGCTGAGCTCCACGACTGTACTGCTAAGGATCATGAGGAAGAGTTATTAGAAGATGATTTCCTGGAGGAACAATTGCTTTCCCCATATAAAATATACAATGAGGACCATTGTCAAACATTACCTTGGGTATAGGTTGATGGTTGTTCTTACCATGCCACTGTTGATAATGAGCACAGATTAGTCGCCGGCATCGGTATAACTTGGGCCAATGGATTCCCAAACATTTCTGTAGGTTTCAACATTCAACCAAGATCCAGTCAAGTTGCAGAACTAACTGCTGTTCTAAAAACCATTGAGATGGCTATTAAACACGGTATTCATGAATTTGTTATCATTACTGACTCAAATTATGTGCGTGGCAGTTTTGTTGAATACCTGCCAACTTGGAAAAGAAATGGCATGCAGAAAACTAACAACAAACCAGTCAAACATGGCAAGTTGTTCTGCGAGACTGATAAATCTGGTGGTGTCCAATGAGTTAACCATACACTGGAAAAGACCAAGGGTCATTCCAGGATTATAGGTCCTGATAAGGAAGGCAGTGATCTAGTGGATTTATTAGCCAAACAAGGAGCCAAAACTGGAGAACTCCTTAATATCGACCACTTAATAGGGGCAATTCAGGTAGAAGCCATTACCAGAAACTAGGCTAAACAACAAAGTGAGCCTAACCTGGTACAATGGAGTTAGGATTCTCCTAGTGAGGACCTGATCACTAGTCAAAAAGAAGACCCCATTGTAGGCATCTTCTATAAACACATAGAAGATCCTGAAAGCAAGCCCATTTCAAAAGAGGACGTTAATGGCAAGGATGATCTTAGAATCTTAATGAAATCCAGGTCACAATTCAAGTTACAGGATGGTTTGTTAATTAGAACCTCCAAAACTGGTATCCAGCAATGGATGGTACCTACAAAGTTCAGAGGTCTCATGCTTCAGCATGCCTATAATGCTCCTACATCTGGCCATCGTGGTGCCAAATTAACGTATGAAATATTGCGTGACTATGCCTTTTGGCCGCATATGTTGAAGGATGTTCAAACCTACTGTCAATGTTGTTTAATCTGTCCACAATTCCAACCCACTGCACCAACACATAGAGCGCCATTGCAGAAAAGGGGGATGGTAATGCCATGTTCAGATATACAAATTGATTTTATTGGTCCAGTAACAAGGTCATCAAGAGGTAACAAATATATGTTGACAGTAACGTGCCTATTCACTAAATGGGTAGAGTGCATCAGTGCACCTAACAATAGTGCTGAAACATGTGCAGCATTGCTCATCAACCACATGTTTTCCAGATTTGGTTTACCTCCGGAGAATCTAATCCGATTGGGGAACCCACTTCACTAGCGAAGTGGTGACCAAAATGTGGAAAATACTAGAGGTCAAAAGAAAGCTCCATATTGCATATAGAGCTGCCTCAAGTGGTGGCATAGAGCGTTACAACCAGTCCATTGTGAAAATCCTCAAAAAGATTGTGAGTGAAACGGGTAAAGACTGGGATGTAAAATGACCTCTAGTCCTAATGTCTATAAGAGCAACTCTAAATAGTGCTACTAATATGTCACCTTTTGAGTTGATTACTGGTAGAAGAATGGTTCTACCTCAACATTTACTGTACCGTACAGCAGACCAGAACCTGATAAATGCCACCAATACACATCAATATGTGGAGAACTTAAAGGGACAGTCAAGTCCAAAATAAACTTGCATGATTCAGATAGAGAATGTAATTTTTAACAACTTTCCAATTTACTTTTATCACCAATTTTGCTTTGTTCTCTTGGTATTCTTAGTTGTAAGCTAAACCTAGGAGGTTCCAATGCTAATTTCTTAGACCTTAAAGGCCGCCTCTAATCTGACAGTTTTTCACAAATAGAAGGCGTTAGTTCATGTGTTTTATATAGATAACATTGAGCTCACGCACATGAAGTTACCTAGGAGTGATCAATGATTGGCTAAAATGCAAGTCTGTCAAAAGAACTGAAATAAGGGGGCAGTTTGCAGAGGCTTAGATACAAGGTAATCACAGAGGTAAAAAGTGTATTAATATAACTGTGTTGGTTATGCAAAACTTGGGAATGGGTAATAAAGGGATTATCTATCTTTTTAAACAACAAAAATTCTGGTGTTGACTGTCCCTTTAAGGAAGCACCTGCAATATGCCTTTGCATTCGCTCAGAGGAACTTAGAGAAGGCCGCAACTGCCGCTAAAACCTATTATGATCTCAAAACTTCCAAAAAGGAATATGAAATAAATGATAATGTTTATCTTTATAACTTTGGAAGATATCAGGTTAAGGAGAAGAAATTCCTTCCATCATGGAAGGGTCTTTTTGTCATTACTGACAAAATATCTCCAGTTGCCTATAAAATAAGGATCCCTAAAAATGATACTTTTATGGACAAATGGGCCCATATTAATCAGTTGCGAGCATGCCATCCTAGATCCCAACTACAAGTCATAGAGTGAGAATGAAGTGTCATATCCCTAAATGCACTAAAGAAATATTGTAGTTTAAATATGCTTAGCTAGCGAGCATAAGGGCTCAGAAATAACTGACTCTCTTCATAGAAGACTGTCTATGATGCATACTGTCAATACACTCCCCAAGTACCACTGACTTTAAGCTAATTAAAATACATGTGTCCTACATATATTTAAAATTGGAAGGGGGATTTATGTCAGGATATCTATGAGTATTAATAAATAATATATATATATATATATATATATATATATAGATAGATAGATAGATAGATAGATATTTATTATTTATACATGATAAAAACAATAATTCATTTTATTTGTGAAACTGTTTGTGAGGCAACCTCGTCTGTTCTGAAACACAGATGTGTAGAACAAAAGAAGATCCCTCTTCTATGTAATAAAAAAATTATCAGGTAATGATCTCATGTGGAGATACACAGACATGTCTGAGATAGGCCTTTGAGGCTTAAGTGTATGCAGAGAAGAACCTATTTTTACAGAAGAAAATGACCGTTACACTTAGGTGTTAAATTGTGCCATGCTTTGTTTTCAATACACAAAGAATCTGAACTCAAGTTACCTACAGACATATGGGAATGTTGTGACTTAATCTTCATATAAGATTATATTAACAACATGTATGTATATATACTGTATATATACTGTATGTATATATATATATATATATATATATATATATATATATATATATATATGTGTGTGTGTGTGTGTAGATATGCATTGATCTGAAACTTACTGTATTGGATAGATGTCTGCTGTATTGAAGGGCTGCATTGGTGAATTTAAAATGTGTTAAAGAGTCTCAGAATAATAACATCTGTCTCTTTTTATTTTCAGACATGTAATAACAAGATGTCCTATGAATATTGGTCATAAACATAAATCCATGCACTCAAAAATTCTTAGAAACATGAAATATACTGTATTCACATTAAGATACAATATAATGCCAGGATGTTGAATGCAATGATTCTGTGAAGAGCCAAATAATTTACAGTATAATTGCTTACTAGTATGATACTATAAGTATATTCATGTTTGGTCTCTATAAATACATGCTAAGTTATATGGGATGGGGCATATATGCTGACCAGATAAGTTTATTAATACAAGATATTATAGTGTATTAAATAAACATTTTAAGGTGAAATATTTAAGCTGTAGCAGTATTGATAGTGAGACTGCATTTCTGGTTATATGCTTCCCCCTAGTGGATTAAAACTGGTATGACAGCCAAACAAATTGACTGTTTAAAACACATACAAAACCAAATAAGCCAATAAGGGAGGCGTTTCCCAAATAACCAATCAATGCTCAGCTTCGTTAAGGGCCTATCAGAGACAGCACCGTGGAGCGTATCCAAACGTTCACCAATGATTACAAAATAGAGGAGGGGCCTATCACTTGAAAAGCTCATGCAAGAGGGAGGAAGGGGTCTTTGCTGCTGAATTTTGACTGACAAACTGTTGCCTTGGAATCCAGTCTCTATAAAGCAAATCTGGGCCTAACTTCCTTATCCATATTGAAAAAATACCTCTTTTAATTTATGAAAAAAATGAACTTCGATTGTATCTGGTAACGTATAAAAGGTTGTTTCATACTTTTATATTTAAATCAAAGGTATCTTGTTGCTACAATTAAATTGCAGCTAATAATTTAAAGAACATATTTTGTGTTTTAAGTTATATCCATAGTCCTGTGTAGTTTTAACTAGTCACAAATGCTAAATAATTTTACTTGCTAGATAAAGGTCTTTTGTATTTCATATCTTTAAGTCAGGTTTATTATTGCTATGTATACATTTTAGAATTTGCCTTACTGTAGCTAAATAAGAGGTTATTTCAGTTCAGATAAATTGGCATATCAATCGGATGTTAAAGTATTTTGGTATATTGTTTATCTAAACACTGTGAAGTTAGTGGTCCATATTCTGGTATTTTATTGTGTGTTTTTTTTTTAATGCGATTCAATGTGAGTAAGGTTAATTTTAATGGTATATTTTTTATGATCTGCTGTATAGAATATTGTAACGAAATAAGCGTGCATAGTTGATTCAAAGCTAGTCTCTACTTAATATATTTCAATGTGTTTATAAATTTTAACTAACCTAAAGAATTTAAGAATAAATATTAATTTCAATTGTTTTGTATATACATTTTAATTGGGAATTATATTAAATAATAATAATAAATAAATTGTATTATAACCCTAGTATATACTGTTAATCCCAACTCTCCCTGAAATTCAGGGAGTCTCCCTGATTGTAATAGCGGCTACCTGATGCAACAAATGGAGTGCAATCTCCCTGAAACTCCAAGTACCATGATCCAATGTGGCCCAAATCCGGAAAAGTGTTTCTTTAAGGAATGCCTTTAGTTGCTGGGACCTTATAGAACCCTCAAAGCATGCATCAGTAACCAAAAAGCCCCCACTTATTCTAATAAAATAAAACACAACTACTACCTTATTTACTGCACGTAATTAAACTTTGTATTCTAAAATATTTGAGCATTCAACAAGCGTACGATCACTGGAAAATAGGTTTGTTATATGTGGTTGCGCAATAAGCTACTTTTTTTTTAACGTGAATTTAGTGGGACGCTACTTTAATGATAAGTCTCTATCTTATATAGGGTTTCAAGGTGTCCAATATATAGCTGGGAGGAGGGGGGTTGGCGGCGCAGTAGCAGGAGAAGCCACCTCCCTGAAATGAGTTTTTGCAGGTTGGGATGTCTGATATATATACTGTGTATATATATATATATATATATATATATATATATATATATATATATATATATATATATATATATATATATACAGGGCTCAAAATGTCCACTCTTTACTAGCCAACGGTGAGTGGAAATGTAATGGTGGCGAGTGAAAGTTAGTGAGTGGGGGAAAACGGGGCAGAGAGAGATTGGAGAGGAAAAGTAAAATTGGAGCTTTACAAGATAGTGGAGGGAAAAAAAAAGAATAAAGAGATTTGAGAGAGGAGAAAGAGTGTAAAGAGAAAATATGGCCTTAGAGATAAGGGAGATGGTAAAAAGACAGATTGAAGAGGGGATGGAGGCGAGAAATATAGAAGAGAGAGATGATATTTAGTAAAAGAAAATCTTCAGGTCTGCTAAAACCTTCCATGACTGTCAGCACTCTCTTTCTCCACTCTCTCACTTCAACAACTTCCTTTTTCAATCCAGCTGTTGTCTTACCCAGAACCACCAATTCATGTTGTTAACTGATATGCACTTAATTTTGTTAATCTATTGCTGTATGTAGCATTATTTAATTTGTTATGGTACAGAATAAAAATATAAAAAATGACTGCAAAATAATGTGTTTCACAATGGCAAAACATTTGCAAAGAAGGGGTGAAGTAGCGAGTGTGGTGTGCGCAGGTAGTGGGTTCAATCAGAAATGGTGAGTAACATTTTGTCCTAGCAAGTAGCTTACGACCTGACATTTTGAGAACTGCAATATATATATACACTGCTCAAAAAAATAAAGGGAACACTTAAACAACACAATGTATCTCCAAGTCAATCACACTTCTGTGAAATCAAACTGTCCACTTAGGAAGCAACACTGAGTGACAATCAATTTCACATGCTGTTGTGCAAATGGGATAGACAACAGGTGGAAATTATAGGCAATTAGCAAGACACCCCCAATAAAGGAGTGGTTCTGCAGGTGGTGACCACAGACCACTTCTCAGTTCCTGTGCTTCTCTGGCTGATGTTATGGTCACTTTTGAATGCTGGTGGTGCTTGCACTCTAGTGGTAGCATGAGACGGAGTCTACAACCCACACAAGTGGCTCAGGTAGTGCAGCTCATCCAGGATGGCACATCAGTGCGAGCTGTGGCAAGAAGGATTGCTGTGTCTGTCAGCGTAGTGTCCAGAGCATGGAGGCGCTACCAGGAGACAGGCCAGTACATCAGGAGACGTGGAGGAGGCCGTAGGAGGGCAACAACCCAGCAGCAGGACCGCTACCTCTGCCTTTGTGCAAGGAGGAACAGGAGGAGCACTGCCAGAGCCCTGCAAAATGACCTCCAGCAGGCCACAAATGTGCATGTGTCTGCTCAAACGGTCAGAAACAGACTCCATGAGGGTGGTATGAGGACCCAACGTCAACAGGTGGGGGTTGTGCTTACAGTCCAACACCGTGCAGGACGTTTGACATTTGCCAGAGAACACCAAGATTGGCAAATTCGCCACTGGCGCCCTGTGCTCTTCACAGATGAAAGCAGGGGCACACTGAGCACATTTGACAGACGTGACAGTCTGGAGAAGCCGTGGAGAACGTTCTGCTGCCTGCAACATCCTCCAGCATGGCCAGTTTGGCAGTGGGTCAGTAATGGTGTGGGGTGGCATTTCTTTGAGGGGCCGAACAGCCCTCCATGTGCTCGCCAGAGGTAGCCTGACTGCCATTAGGTATCAAGATGAGATCCTCAGACCCCTTGTGAGACCATATGCTGGTGCGGTTGGCCCTGGGTTCCTCCTAATGCAAGACAATGCTAGACCTCATGTGGCTGGAGTGTGTCAGCAGTTCCTGCAAGACGAAGGCATTGATGCTATGGACTGGCCCTCCCGTTCCCCAGACCTGAATCCAATTGAGCACATCTGGGACATCATGTCTCGCTCCATCCACCAACTTCACTTTGCACCACAGACTGTCCAGGAGTTGGTGGATGCTTTAGTCCAGGTCTGGGAGGAGATCCCTCAGGAGACCATCCACCACCTCATCAGGAGCATGCACAGGCGTTGTAGGGAGGTCATACAGGCACGTGGAGGCCACACACACTACTGAGTCTCATTTTGACTTGTTTTAAGGACATTACATCAAAGTTGGATCTGCCTGTAGTGTGTTTTTCCACTTTAATTTTGAGTGTGACTCCAAATCCAGACCTCCATGGGTTGAAAATTTTGATTTCCATTTTTTAATTTTTGTGTGATTTTGTTGTCAGCACATTCAACTATGTAAAGAACAAAGTATTTAATTAGAATATTTTATTCATTCAGATCTAGGATGTGTTATTTTAGTGTTCCCTTTATTTTTTTGAGCAGTGTATATATAGCCAGCGCTATGGAATTTGGTGGCGCTATACAAATAAATGATAATAATAATTATATATATATATATATATACACACACACACAACAACATTTAAAATTTTGGGGTGGCGAAAAGTGAGTTTAAAATCCTCCTCTAAGCATAATATATAGAGAAAATAACTCATTGTGTAGTACATTAACAAATCTAGACAAGCCAGAAAGCTTGTTTTTCCCCCAGAAAACCTCTAAACTACATTGTTTCCAATGCAGCAGAGGATTCTGGGTAAGATATGAAAATGAGGTTCACAATGACTTACTATATTACTTCAATCTGCTTTTACACAGACTCCCTTTACGCCAAAGCATCGCTGTTCACACAGATTATAAGCTTAGCTAGAGTTAGTACAGTGATTCAGAACCATCCCAGGACAGCCACTCATCAGCTGGGAGAAGGTTTGAATCACTGCTGGGTGAAGTTGATTTCTGGACAAAAAACAACAACATTTAAAATAATGGGGAGGCGAAAAGTGAGTTTAAAATCCTCCACTAAGCATAAAATATCACGAAACAGGCTGTCCTGAGATGGTTCTGAATCACTGTACTAAGCCTAGCTAACTAGATTACGAGTCTTGCGTTAGCCTTAAAAAGCAGCGTTGAGGGGTCCCAACACTGCTTTTTAACCCCCGCTGGTATTACGAGTCAGGCAGGAGAGGGTTTACCGCTCACCTTTTTTCCGCGATTTTAGCATACCGCAAATCCCCTTACGTCAATTGTGCATCCTATCTTTTTAATGGGATTTTCCTAACGCTGGTATTACGATCGCCTGAAAAAGTGAGCGGTAGACCCTCTCCTGGCAAGACTCCTACCGCATTTAAAAGTCAGTAGTTAAGAGTTTTATGGGATAACGCCGGAACATAAAGCTCTTAACTAAAGTGCTAAAAAGTACACTAACACCCATAAACTACCTATTAACCCCTAAACCGATGCCCCCCCCCACATCGGAAACACTTAACTAAAATGTTTAACCCCTAATCTGCCGACTGGACATCACCACCACTTTAATAAATGTATTAACCCCTAAACCGCCGCACTCCCGCCTCGCAAACACTAGTTAAATTTTATTAACCCCTAATCTGCCGTCCCTAACATCGCCGACACCTACCTACATTTATTAACCCCTAATCTGCCGCCCCCATCGTCGCTGCTACTATATTAAATTTATTAACCCCTAAACCTAAGTCTAACCCTAACCCTAACACCCCCTAACTTAAATATAATTTAAATAAAACAAAATAAATTTACTACTATTAAATAAATTAATCCTATTTAAAACTAAATACTTACCGATAAAATAAACCCTAAGCTAGCTACAATATAACTAATAGTTACATTGTAGCTATTTTAGGATTTTTTTTTATTTTACAGGCAACTTTGTATTTATTTTAACTAGGTACAATAGTTAATAAATAGTTATTAACTATTTAATAACTTCCTAGTTAAAATAAGTACAAATTTACCTGTAAAATAAATACTAACCTAAATTACAATTACACCTAACACTACACTATCATTAAATGAATTAAATAAATTACCTACAATTAACTACAATTAAATACAATTAAATTAAATAAACTAAAGTACAAAAAAACCCACTAAATTACAGAAAATAAAAAAAGAATTACAATTTTTTTAAAACTAATTACACCTAATCTAATCCCCCTAATAAAATAAAAAAGCCCCCCAAAATAATAAAAATCCATACCCTATACTAAATTACAAATAGCCCTTAAAAGGGCCTTTTGCGGGGCATTGCCCCAAAGTAATCAGCTCTTTTACCTGTAAAAATCCAATCAGCCAATATGATTGAGCTCGCATTCTATTGGCTGATTGGAACAGCCAATAGAATGCGAGATCAATCCTATTGGCTGATTGCATCAGCCAATAGGATTTTTCCTACCTTAATTCCGATTGGCTGATAGGATTCTATCAGCCAAACGGAATTGAAGGGACGCCATCTTAGATGACGTCACTTAAAAGAACCTTCATTCTTCAGTCGCCGTCAGATGGAAGAGGATGCTCCACGTCGGATGTCTTCAAGATGGACCCGCTCCGCTCTGGATGGAAGAAGATAGAAGATGCCGCCTGGATGAAGACTTCTGCCGCTTGGAGGACCTCTTCTGGCCCGATCGGATGAAGACTTCTGCCCCTCTGGACGTCCACTTGTGCCCGGCTGGGTGAAGATGGCTCAAGGTAGGGTGATCTTCAAGGGGGTAGTGTTAGTTTTTTTTAAGGGGGGATTGGGTGGGTTTTAGAGTAGGGTTGGGTGTGTGGGTGGTGGGTTTTAATGTTGGGGGGTATTGTATTTTTTTTTACAGGTAAAAGAGCTGATTACTTTGGGGCAATGCCACGCAAAAGGCCCTTTTAAGGGCTATTTATAATTTAGTATAGGGTAGGGAATTTTATTATTTTGGGGGGCTTTTTTATTTTATTACGGGGATTAGATTAGGTGTAATTAGTTTAAAAAATTCTTTTTTTATTTTCTGTAATTTAGTGGGGGTTTTTTGTACTTTAGTTTATTTAATTTAATTGTAGTTAATTGTAGGTAATTTATGTAATTAATTTAATTATAGTGTAGTGTTAGGTGTAATTGTAATTTAGGTTAGGATTTATTTTACAGGTAAATTTGTATTTATTTTAACTAGGAAGTTATTAAATAGTTAATAACTATTTAATAACTATTCTACCTAGTTAAAATAAATACAAAGTTGCCTGTAAAATAAAGATATTTACTAATTACCATTATACAAAATGTTTTTGTTGCATAGACAATCTTTGCATATTGTTCATATGGTAAAACCTTTACATATTGTTATCTATGAGAAAAAAAAGGAGAACAAATGATGCAAACAATGAATGAGCAAGCGTTAGTGGAGACCGCTGTTACTATCGCAACGTGCAGAGTTAGTAAAAGTCTTGAAGGGTTATAACATATTAGTGCTTGTATCACGATCCAAACATCTAAAGCATGTGTAATATGTTATATTATAGTAGTAGTAAGCAGACACAGCAGCAAACGAAGGATTTATGGCAAGTGAGAGGTTAATCAAGCTGTGTATATCAGGAAAGCCAGGTCCTGCATATTCAAATGCTCGCATAAGTGCTCAAAAATAACCAATCAATCCATATGACCTTATACATATATTTATGCTGAAAAAATATGTGTGAAACATATAACATGAAACATATAATCCTCTTCAGGGCAGGTCATAACCATCTATCCAGTCGCTCACTTTTAGGTGATAGGTGTTGCAGATGCTCATGAAATGGATGAAAAAGTGTAACAAGCAAGCATAGGAAAAAGTCCTTACGCTAGGGTAGGATATAGATATTAGGCTGAGAAATGCTCAAACAAAATTGACATAACAGGGTTCCGATGTGGTTAAGTTACCTGGTATCCGCAAATGAGCCACAAGCCTTAATAAAGTGTAATGAATGGTTACTCACTACCCATAGCGTGACCTCCGTCCGATGAGATCCACTTGTGCGTCTCTGTCTGGAACTCCGTAGCTCCGTAGTAGTTCCTTGCTTCAACTCTGCTCAGCTGGTCTCCACGCTGACACGCTGCTCGACTCCTCCTCCGGTCGTGACGTCACCCGGCTAGGCAATCCAGTGTCGCCATGAACAGTGTAATAGGATTGGAGTCCCAGTACTCCAAGTAAAATGATAGCAAATAGATCCAAGAATGTGTCCAGGCAGACAAGAGAGTTGTAGAAAAATAAAAGTATGCTTTATTAGGATAATTTAAAAACGAAAAAATAGGCAGACTCCAATGAACATTGGGAGTGAGAAAGGTCTGACCGGTTTCAGCCTAACAGGCTGTAGTCATAGACATGTTGCACCTGTGCAGGTGCACTCTATTTAAAACTCTTAGCTCCTCCTAGAGGAGGTGATAAAAGAACAGAAGAACTGACTCCCAATGTTTAACCCCTTGAGGGAAAAATAAATAGAGCAATATATATACATGCATATAAAAAGAACAAAAATAGACAACTAACATTAAATGAACACATAACTGTCAAAAATTAGTAGCGCCTATTAGCTCAGCAGCCGCAACAAATCAAGTGTATTCAAATAATGAATATAATAACATTTCATTAGTGCAAAAGCAAGCTCTAGTGTTTTTTGTACTTAAGGGCAACCTAGCTAAAATAATAAGTAATATCTAGCTAATGTATATATATATAAGATGAATAAAGAGCTCTATATACTTAGTTTTAAGGACATGAAGTTATTTAGGATGTGAATAGTGAACGTGTATGTAACAAATGGCGTGTAGAAGTATATAAGACTTAAATATTTAAAGTCTAATAATGAACTATTTTAAATATATATGGATAGATTGTCTAACAAAGGTATTGATATTCTCAAAAGATATAACCAGATATACATGTCTATCTAAATTTACGAAACAGAATGTGGGACCATAGTCAGAATATGGGCTTAGTCTAAAGTAAAAAGTAAAATGCCTCCATGAGCTGATGTATACATAGTTTTGCAAAGATGGGCACATAGATATTGTTATCTATTCTATAAAAAAGAAAAAGAGGTTCATCATTTGAGACCCATGAGTGGTCTCCTTCTGTTTCAGTTTACTAACTGTAAAGACTCATTATGTATATAGTTGAGAGGTCCAAAAGTTGCCTCATATGTCATGTAGTTGGTATACAGATTGTAGGGCTATCATTGTTTAGACAAAAATGTAAAAGTCATAAATCTATGTTATATATATCTATCCTGATATGTATCAGATGGAAGTCATGTAACCACTTATTTCTATATTGCCTGATATGTCTTGATGTTTAAAACTTGTAAGCCTTGAACTGAACCTCAATAAAAATCTTAAAACATTAAATTAAGAAAGCAAGAGATCGAAGAAAAATTGATAATAGGAGTAAATTAGAAAGTTGCTTAAAATTGCATGCTCTATCTGAATCACAAAAGAAAAAATTTGGGTTCAGTGTCCCTTTAAGGATAAAGAACTCCAAAAGGTTAGATTGAGTCAAATGGCTGAGACATTTAAAGCTAGGGGCTATCCCACTGAAATTGTGGATAAGTGTGAGGAAGAGATTATACATAAATTTCACTTTACAAATGAAAAGCAGAAAGAGGAAAACAGACTTATATTTGCAACAGAATATAATAACCATACTGAGAAGATAACATATGTTCTTGAAAAACACTGGTATTTACTTAGCAAATCATAGCCTAACATTTGCGAATTTCAGAAACCTCCTATTCAATCATATAAAAGAGTAAAGAATCGTAAAGATACACTAGTGAGAGCAGATGTGGGTAGTAATAAAGTAAACAAGGTGAATTATTTAACTACTCCTAATAAAGGATCATATCCATGTCTAAATGGCGCTCAATGCAATTCTATGATTAAGGGTAGACACATAGAGGGGTACTTATCAAGCTGTCTACTTTACCTGCCTTTGCCGGTCCAATACGCCCGCCTAAGCTCGCCTACCATCGCCGCCGCGGACCTGAATACGTTCGCCTAAGTTATCAAAAAAGCTGTCAAAAAGCCGCGCACCAAGTACGGGGCAATGAGCAGCGGATTGTGAGAGTTATCACTCATCCGATCTCGCTGCTCTTCGGCTTTTTGACAGCTTTATTGACAAGCTGTCACTAAGCACCCACACTAACTACACTGTTCTACACCCTATACCGGCGCCCCCGGAGCCCCCCGCAACTCAATAAAGTTACTAACCCCTAAACCGCCACTCCTAGACCCCGCTGCAACTCTTATAAATGTATTAACCCCTAAACCGCCGCTCCCGGAGCCCACCGCCACCTACATTATACCTAGTAACCCCTATCCTGCCCCCCTATACCGCCGCCACCTATAATAAATTTATTAACCCCTATCCTGCCGATCCCGGACCCCGCCGCAACTAAATAAATAGTTTAACCCCTAAACCGCCGCTCCCGGACCCCGCCGCAACCTATCTTAAACTTATTAACCCCTAATCTGCCCCCCCCTACACCGTCGCCACCTATAATAAATTTATTAACCCCTATCCTGCCGATCCCGGACCCCGCCGCAACTAAATAAATAATTTAACCCCTAAACCGCCGCTCCCGGACCCCGCCGCAACCTATCTTAAACTTATTATCCCCTAATCTGCCCCCCCCCTACACCGTCGCCACCTATAATAAATTTATTAACCCCTATCCTGCCACCCCCACACCGCCGCCACTGTAATAAAATTATTAACCCCTATCCTGCCCCCCCTACACCGCCGCAACTCTAATAAAATGATTAACCCCTAAACCTAAGTCTTAACACTAACCCTAACACCCCCCTAACTTAAATATTAATTAAATAAATCTAAATAAATTTAACTCTTATTAACTAAATGAATCCTATTTAAAACTAAATACTTACCTTTAAAATAAACCCTAATATAGCTACAATATAAATAATAATTATATTGTAGCTATCTTAGGATTTATTTTTATTTTACAGGCAACTTTCAATTTATTTTAACTAGGTACAATAGCTAATAAATAGTTATTAACTATTTAATAGCTACCTAGTTAAAATAAAGAGAAATTTACCTGTAAAATAAATCCTAACCTAAGTTACAATTACACTAACACTACACTATAACACTACACTATACACTAACACTAACACTATACACTAACACTAACACTACACTATACTTTAATAAATGAATCCTATTTAAAACTAAATACTTACCTGTAAAATAAACCCTAAGATAGCTACAATGTAATTAATAATTACATTGTAGCTATTTTAGGATTTATATTTATTTTACAGGTAACTTTGTATTTATTTTAGCTAGTTAGAATAGTTATTAAATAGTTATTAACTATTTAATAACTACCTAGCTAAAAGAAATACAAAATTACCTGTAAAATAAATCCTAACCTAAGTTACAATTAAACCTAACACTACATTATCATTAACCCCTTAACGACCAAGGACGTACGCCAGACGTCCTCAAAAAAAATACAGTTAATGACTGAGGACGTGTGGCGTACGTCCTTGGTCTGGAAAGCAGCTGGAAGCGATCTTGCTCGCTTCCAGCTGCTTTCCGGTTATTGCAGTGATGCCTCGATATGGAGGCATCCTGCAATAACCCTCCTTGGCCATCCGATGCAGAGAGAGCCACTCTGTGGCCCTCTCTGCACCGGACATCGATGGCCGGTATCGTTGGTGGGTGGGAGCTTACGTGGGAGGCGGGTGGGCGGCCATCGATGCTCTGTGTGGAGTGGAGGGGGGCGGGACCTATGGGGGCGCGCACGGGAGCGCGCGCGTGCACGGGGGTGGGGGGTGGTGGTGGGCGGGCGCGTGCACGGGGCGGGAGCGGGTGGGAACCGCTACACTACAGAAAAAAAAAAGTTAAAAGTTAAAAAAACGAATAAAATTTAAATATTAAAAATGTAATCTAAGGGATCTGGAAGGGGTTGGGGGATGGTCTTGGTGTGGGGGGGGGGAAGCTACACTACAGAAAAGGGCATTTTTTAAAAAAAAAAGGCACATTTTTTTACAAAACTGGGTACTGGCAGACAGCTGCCAGTACCCAAGATGGCGCCCATTAAGGCAGAGGGGAAGGGTTAGAGAGCTGTTTGGTGGGGGATCAGTGAGGTTGGGGTCTAAGGGGGGATCCTACACATCAGCATATGTAAATATGCTTTTTTTGTTTTAAAAAAAAAGGGCCAAATACCTTTTATTTTAGTACTGGCAGAGTTTATGCCAGTACTTAAGATGGCGGGGACAATTGTGGGGTGGGGGAGGGAAGAGAGCTGTTTGGGAGGGATCAGGGGGTCTGATGTTTCAGGTGGGAGGCTGAGCTCTACACTAAAGATAAAATTAACCCTGCAAGCTCCCTACAAGCTACATAATTAACCCCTTCACTGCTAGCCATAATACACGTGTGATGCGCAGCGGCATTTAGAGGCCTTCTAATTACCAAAAAGCAATGCCAAAGCCATATATGTCTGCTATTTCTGAACAAAGGGGATCCCAGAGAAGCATTTACAACCATTTGTGCCATAATTGCACAAGCTGTTTGTAAATAATTTCAGTGAGAAACCTAAAATTGAGAAAAAATTAACTTTTTTTTTAATTTGATCGCATTTGGCGGTGAAATGGTGGCATGAAATATACCAAAATTGGCCTAGATCAATACTTGGGGTTGTCTACTACACTACACTAAAGCTAAAACTACCCCAAAAAGCTCCCTACATGCTCCCTAATTAACTCCTTCACTGCTGGGCATAATACACGTGTGGTGCGCAGTGGCATTTAGCGGCCTTCTAATTACCAAAAAGCAACGCCAAAGTCATATATGTCTGCTATTTCTGAACAAAGGGGATCCCAGAGAATAATTTACAACCATTTATGCCATAATTGCACAAGCTGTTTGTAAATAATTTAAGTTAGAAACCAAAAGTTTGTGAAAAAATTTGTGAAAAGTGAACGATTTTTTGTATTTGATTGCATTTGGCGGTGAAATGGTGGCATGAAATATACCAAAATGGGCCTAGATCAATACTTTGGGTTGTCTACTAAAAAAAAATATATACATGTCAATGGATATTCAGAGATTCCTGAAAGATATCAGTGTTCTAATGTAACTGTCGCTAATTTTGAAAAGAAATGGTTTGGAAATAGCAAAGTGCTACTTGTATTTATGGCCCTATAGTTTACAAAAAAGCAAAGAACATGTAAACATTGGGTATTTCTAAAATCAGGACAAAATTTAGAAACTATTTAGCACAGTGTTTTTTGGTGGTTGTAGATGTGTAACAGATTTTGGGGGTCAAAGTTAGAAAAAGTGTCTTTTTTTCCATTTTTTCCTCATATTTTATAATTTTTTTATAGTAAATTATAAGATATGATGAAAATAATGGTATCTTTAGAAAGTGCATTTAATGGCGAGAAAAACGGTATATAATATGTGTGGGTACAGTAAATGAGTAAGAGGAAAATTACAGCTAAACACAAACACCTCAAAAATGTAAAAATAGCCTTGGTCCCAAACGGACAGAAAATGGAAAAGTGCTGTGGTCATTAAGGGGTTAAATTAATTAAATTAATTACCTACAAATAACTACAATTAAATACAATTAAATAAACTAACTAAAGTACAAAAAATAAAAAAGCTAAGTTACAAAAAATAAAAAAAAATAAGTTACAAACATTTAACAAATATTACAACAATTTTAAGCTACTAACACCTAATCTAAGCCCCCTAATAAAATAACAAAGCCCCCCAAAATAAAAAAATGCCCTACCCTATTCTAAATTAAAAAGTTACCAGCTCTTTTACCTTACCAGCCCTTAAAAGGGCCTTTTGCGGGGCATGACCCAAAGAAAACAGCTCTTTTGCCTGTAAAAGAAAAATACAACCCCCCCAACATTAAAACCCACCACCCACATACCCCTAATCTAACCCAAACCCCCCTTAAATAAACCTAACACTACCCCCCTGAAGATCATCCTACCTTGAGCCGTGTTCAGCCAGCCGACCACCGATGGAACCGAAGAGTAGATTGGCTGATAGGATTCTATCAGCCAATCAGAATTAAGGTAGAAAAATCTGATTGGCTGATTGAATCAGCCAATCAGATTAAAATTTAATCCGATTGGCTGATTGGTTCAGCCAATCGGATTGAACTTGAATCTGACTGGCTGAGTCTTTATGAAGACTTCTATCTGATGGAGGATTTCTTCAGCGCCGCCTGGATGATGACTTCATCGGATGGAAGATTTCTTCAGATTAGGGGTATGTGGGTGGTGGGTTTTAATGTTGGGGGGGGTTTGTATTTTTCTTTTACAGGCAAAAGAGCTGTTTTCTTTGGGGCATGCCCCGCAAAAGGTCCTTTTAAGGGCTGGTAAGGTAAAAGAGCTGGTAACTTTTTAATTTAGAATAGGGTAGGGCATTTTTTTATTTTGGGGGGCTTTGTTATTTTATTAGGGGGCTTAGATTAGGTGTAAGTAGCTTAAAATTGTTGTAATATTTGTTAAATGTTTGTAACTTATTTTTTTTATTTTTTGTAACTTAGCTTTTTTTATTTTTTGTACTTTAGTTAGTTTATTTAATTGTATTTAATTGTAGTTATTTGTAGGTAATTAATTTAATTAATTTAATGATAGTGTAGTGTTAGGTTTAATTGTAACTTAGGTTAGGATTTATTTTACAGGTAATTTTGTATTTCTTTTAGCTAGGTAGTTATTAAATAGTTAATAACTATTTAATAACTATTCTAACTAGCTAAAATAAATACAAAGTTACCTGTAAAATAAATATAAATCCTAAAATAGCTACAATGTAATTATTAATTACATTGTAGCTATCTTAGGGTTTATTTTACAGGTAAGTATTTAGTTTTTAATAGGATTAATTTATTAAAGTATAGTGTAGTGTTAGGTTTAATTGTAACTTAGGTTATGATTTATTTTAAGGTAAATTTCTCTTTATTTTAACTAGGTAGCTATTAAATAGTTAATAACTATTTAATAGCTATTGTACCTAGTTAAAATAAATTGAAAGGTACCTGTAAAATAAAAATAAATCCTAAGATAGCTACAATATAATTATTATTTATATTGTAGCTATATTAGGGTTTATTTTAAAGGTAAGTATTTAGTTTTAAATAGGATTAATTTAGTTAATAAGAGTTAAATTTATTTAGATTTATTTAATTAATATTTAAGTTAGGGGGGTGTTAGGGTTAGTGTTAGACTTAGGTTTAGGGGTTAATCATTTTATTACAGTGGCGGCGGTGTAGGGGGGGCAGGATAGGGGTTAATACATTTACTAGAGGTGGCGACGGTGTGGGGGGGCAGGATAGGGGTTAATAAATTTATTATAGGTGGCGACGGTGTAGGGGGGGCAGATTAGGGGTTAATAAGTTTAATATAGGTTGCGGCGGGGTCCGGGAGCGGCGGTTTAGGGGTTAAACTATTTATTTAGGTGCGGCAAGGTACGGGATCAGCAGGATAGGGGTTAATAATTAATTATAGGTGGCAGCGGTATAGGGGGGGCAGGATAGGGGTTACTAGGTATAATGTAGGTGGCGGCGGGGTCCGGGAGTGGCAGTTTAGGGGTTAATACATTTATAAGAGTTGCGGCGGGGTCTAGCAGCAGCGGTTTAGGGGTTAATACATTTATAAGAGTTGCGGCGGGGTCTAGGAGCGGCGGTTTAGGGGTTAGTAACTTTATTTAGTTGCGGGGGCTCCGGGGGCGCCGGTATAGGGGGTTAACATGTTTAATATAGTTGCGGCGGGGTCCGGGAGCAGCGGTTTAGGGGGTAATAACTTTATTTAGTTGTGGCGGTGTAGGGGGGGCAGATTAGGGGTGTTTAGACTCGGTGTACATGTTAGGGTGTTAGGTGTAGACAGCTCCCATAGAAATCAATGGGATGTCTGGCAGCAGCGAACCTGAACTTTCGCTATGGTCAGACTCCCATTGATTCCTATGGGATCCGCTGCCTCCAGGGTTGCGGATTGAAAACCAGGTACGCTGGGCCGGAAAAGTGCCGAGCGTACCTGCTAGTTTTTTGATAACTCCCAAAAGTAGTCAGATAGTGCCGAACTTGTGTGCGGAACATCTGGAGTGACTTAAGAATCGATCTGTGTCGGACTGAGTCCGGCGGATCGAAGCTTACATCACAAAATTCTACTTTTGCCGGTGTCTAGGGCTTGATAACTAAGGCGAATCAGCCTCGCCTCAAATACGCTGCGGAATTCCAGCGTATTTGAGGTAGATACGTTGATAACTACTTCCACGAACGCCGTACCGCTCAAAGCCCCAAGCCGGTTAGTATCCAAACCGGAAGTGTGTAAGGGGAAAGTGGTAGTGGAGCACAGGGGGTGCACGCTGCTGTTAGCAGCCGGTTCCGCTGCTGTAATACAGCATGAAAAACAAAGAGTGCGGCAGCAACAAGCAGAGGCAAAAAAAATTTGTATGTTAAAAATACAATACTTTATTGATCCATTAAAAAGCCATTAGGCAAAATATATATAGATACAAAGGGTAGCAGGATAGGAACCTCCTTACATGTTTCGTGCCTATGCTTGGCACTTAATCATAGGAGTAAGGTGTAATAGTACAACCCCTACTATTTAAAGGGGAAGTACCCAATGATGGCAAAGCTGAGAAAACACCTGAACAAATTAGTGTTTAAAACTGCTTGCCTTCACTTAGCACTTGCCAAAAACATGGAAAAAACAGTTCTTAGTAAATAAATGAAGAAAATCACTGTAAATAATAAACAAATAATATGGGTAATATGAGAAATTGAGCAATATTTAAACACTAATGTACCCATGATCATAGAAACATATACAAATTTAAATTTAAACATAACACTGTCAACTGTATGGTTAATAAGATGATATGAGAAATTCAAAGATAGAAAGAGAACAAAAAGACATAAGCACATAAGCATATCAATACCTTTCTCTAAATAAGGATTGTAATTTAGTTAACCTTAAAGTTTTAATTTCTAGATGGGATATTAGTAGTAGTGCTAGATTAGATTTCTAAATATGAGTTTAATAATAATTAAACTAGAAATGAATAGTATATGAAACAATCATTCTAATATATGTATGTTGGCCATATGAAGGCAAAGTACTGGTATCCCTACATAGCAGCTTGTTATGGATAAGTATAAGGGTAAAAATAGGGTTAAAAAATCTCTTAAAGAAAAATAGCTTAAAGAAAAAATAGGTAATTATTCTACAAAATAAGACATATCCCATTCCCTATTTAAACCCTGAGGTACTGTTGTTTTTAATTTATAAATCCAAAATAGTTCTCTCTTGAGTAACAGTTTTAGCTTATTACCCCCTGATGGGAGACTGAATTTTATCTATAACTTTAACAGTAATGTGTGCTACGTGGGTCATGTGTGTTTGATTGAAATGTACTGCTACTGCCGAATCCTTATTGTAGTTCTTGGTATCCCTAATATGTTCTCTAATGCGCGATCTGAGCTCTCTGGTCGTCTGACCAATATATTGAAGGGAACAAAGTGAGCACTCCAATAAATAAACAACAAATTCATATTGAATCTCTCATTGGTTACTGTACTGGTGAATGTATCACTTCTATTAATGACCTCACATGTTAAGCAAGGTCTGGTATCACATTTATAAGTGCCATTTTTCCTTATCCAATCACACCCCTGCTTTTTAATTGTATTTACCATACTTGGTACCAACCTGGTACCTAGAGTCGGGGGTTTTTTGGACACAAATTTACAATTTTCTTGAATGTTACCCAAAGATTCATCCTCTTTCAATATATGTAAATGTTTTCTAAGGATGGTTCTGATATCATTAAATTGTTTAGAGTATTCAGTGGTAAATATTATTTTATCCTTACTGAAGTCTTGTTTTGATCTATTTTTAGAAGTAATAACTTCACTTTGGGTTTTGCATTTAATCTGCTCAAGGGATTCATTAAGGACCTTTGTCGAATATCCTCTCTGCTTGAGTCGATTTGTAAGCTCAGTGCATTGACAATTAAATTTCTCATTTGAGTTAGTATTTCTTCTCATTCTAATGTACTGTGCCTTTGGAATTGATCTGATAAGATGTGGGGATGACATGATTTGGCATGGAGTATGGTATTTCCAGCCGTTGGTTTTCGATATGTGTCTGTCAGTATAGTACCTTTTTCAGGATTACCAGTGAGTTCCAAATCTAAAAAACAAATAGTATGTTGTTGTAATTCACCCGTGAATCTCAAGTTTAGATCATTGGTATTGATATATTCCAAAAAGGTACTAAGTTCTAATTTGTCATCCACTATAAGTATGAGGTCATCTATGAAACGCATATATTTAATAATATGCTTTGAAAAAGTGACGTAAGAATCGATCTGTGTCGGACTGAGTCCGGCAGATCGAAGCTTACGTCACAAAATTCTACTTTTGCCGGTGTCTAGGGCTTGATAACTAAGGCGAATCAGCCTCGCCTCAAATACGCTGCGGAATTCCAGCGTATTTGAGGTAGATACGTTGATAACTACCCCTCATAGCCCAGATTAATGACAATAAGAAAAGGGAAATCAATGGTTATTATACATGTGATACAGAGTACGTTCTTTATTTACTTAAATGCCAGGGTGGGCGGGGCTATGTAGGGGAGACTATACGCCCCCTCAAGGACAGGATCAGCGCACATAAATCAAGTATTAGAAATAAAGATATGACCCTTCCAGTTTCAGCACACTTTACCACTGCGGAACATACAGTTATTATTATCGATTATTTGTAGAGCGCCAACAGATTCCGCATTGCTAACAGTTAGTCAATTGCGCTTTCGGATTATCGATCATATACCAAAAGTAAGGAGAGGTGGAGATTAGACATGTGCGATTCGGTTCGGTTCGATTCGGAAATTCGGAAAATTCGGAGATTCAGATCGAACCGAATCTACGAATTAAAATAGTGCCGAATCTACCGAATAAATCCGAATAACTTCGGATTTATTCGGATTTATTCGGTAGATTCGGATGGCCATGGACTACACTAGTATTGTACAGTATATTAGGTTATATCACTCTGCTATGGGTTACACCTAATGTACAGTACATAATACTAGTCTAATCCCACCTAACACTTACCGAAATTCCGAATTTCCGAACCGAATCGAACCGAATCCAGCCGAATTTATTCGAATCTGAATGAATACGAAACAAATCCGAACCGAATTTATTCAAATCCGAATGAATCCGAAACAAATCCGAACCGAATTGATTCAAATTTTTCCGAATTTGAATCGCTCCGAACCGAAATTAGAAAAAATCCGAATCGATCCGAACCGAACCGAATTTTTTCGCCATGCACATGTCTAGTGGAGATAGGGAGCTGATGTTAAAAAAGAGAGAAGTTTGGTGGATTCAAACGTTAGGGACTCTACATCCAGCAGGTTTAAATAAAGATTACGATTTACATTTATTTCTTTAAATGTTCTTTTTCTATATTGTTATTTTAATATTTTTATATTATATAATAAGATGTAATCTCTTGCTTAATATGTTGTATCATTGTTTTTAATATAAATTGTAATCTAACACCTGGTTTCTCAACAGCCGGGCCGTGGCCCAGTACCGGGCCGTGATAGCCCTGCTGGTGGGCCCTGACCTGTCATGCCCCCACTGCACACTCTTACCCTACTGCACACCAGGGGCAGACTGACGAATCAAGGCCCCAGGAAAACTGAAAAAACACTGACCCAAATGTATTCAAATTTATGCAAATGAACATGGTAGCCTCTCTGTCCTAATCCCAACAGGCCCATCAACCTCCAGAGCCAGGACCCCCAACATTAAGGGCCAAAGAAAGGGCCCCCAACCTCCAGGGCCAGACCTCACACTCCATGGCCCTCACAGTGACAGACCCTCGGCAGGACACCCTACACTCCAGGGCCCCCACTAAACCCACACTGAACTGCTTAGTTACTGATAGGGCAAATCCATGCTGCTTACTATATATATATATATATATATATATATATATATATATATATATATATATATATATACACACACAGTATATATATATATATATATATATATATATTCACACCAGCAAAGAAGGCACTCTCCGTTGTTCACAAATTCATTTATTTGTTAAGGTAAACGTTTTCGGGGTCTCCCCAGTCCTCAGACCACTGAGGTCTGAGGACAGGGGAGACGCCGAAAATGTTTACCTTAACAAATAAATGAATTTGTGAACAACGGAGAGTGCCTTCTTTGCTGTTGTGAATATTATTCTGATTAAAAGTGCACCGCGGAGACTCTCTTGGATATTGAGGCTGGTTCCCTATCTTGCATTAGTGTATATATATATATATATATATATATATATATATATATATATACCGGGCCCTGGACATGTCCAGCTAAAATTTACCGGGCCTTGAGGTCACTTTGGTTGAGAACCACTGACACAGGTATATCAAAACTTTGTAATCTGTAATATGTTAATCATAATGGCCACTAGAGGGCAGTATAATGTAATAAAGATGGCTACTTTGCCAATTGAAGGGTTAATCTACCTATGCACAGGTGCTATAAATAAGAGGATGTTACCTGTATACCACAGCATGAGTAAGGGCTATGTAGGCACGAAACGTCGCTGTCTGCTCTCTTTTTTTTAACCTCAATAAAAGATCTACCTTGATGAAACAGTGCTGGGACTTCAATTTGTTTTATTGCATTATTGTGGGGTTTGCAGGACC